>NW_026123777.1:2500-10000 GCF_025177605.1 Cucumis melo
GGAATCCGCGGACAACCAATGAGGGATGGCCATAATAAGGTTTACAAGTCGTTTTCCGATGTAATTGAAGGCAAAGAGGGAAGATTTCGGGAGACTCTGCTTGGCAAACGGGTCGATTATTCAGGACGTTCTGTGATTGTTGTAGGGCCTTCACTTTCATTACATCGATGTGGATTGCCTCGCGAAATCGCAATAGAGCTTTTCCAGACATTTTTAATTCGTGGTCTAATTCGACAACATTTTGCTTCGAACATAGGAGTTGCTAAGAGTAAAATTCGGGAAAAAGAACCATTGTATGGGAAATACTTCAGGAAGTTATGCAGGGGCATCCCGTATTGCTAAATAGAGCGCCTACTCTGCATAGATTAGGCATCCAGGCCTTCCAACCTATTTTAGTGGAAGGACGTGCTATTTGTTTACATCCATTAGTTTGTAAGGGATTCAATGCAGACTTTGATGGGGATCAAATGGCTGTTCATGTACCTTTATCTTTGGAGGCTCAAGGCAGAGGCGCGTTTACTTATGTTTTCTCATATGAATCTCCTGTCTTCAGCTATTGGGGATCCCATTTCTGTACCAACTCAAGATATGCTTATTGGACTCTATGTATTAACGAGCGGGAATCGCCGAGGTATTTGTGCAAATCGGTATAATCCATCTAATCGCAAAAATCATAAAAAATGCAAAAATTTACAATAATAACTATAAATATACGAAAGAACCCTTTTTTTGTAATTCCTATGATGCAATTGGAGCTTATCGCCAGAAAAGGATCAATTTAGATAGTCCTTTGTGGCTCCGATGGCGACTAGATCAACGCGTTATTGCTTCAAGAGAAGCCCCTATCGAAGTTCACTATGAATCTTTGGGTACCCATCATGAGATTTATGGGTACTATCTAATAGTAAAAAGTATAAAAAAAGAAATTCTTTGTATATACATTCGAACCACTGTTGGTCATATTTCTCTTTATCGAGAAATCGAAGAGGCTATACAAGGATTTTGCCGGGCCTGCTCATATGGTACCTAATCCTCTGGTATCTCACTCAGCTAAGTAATTATATGACACCGGTATGAATTTTGTTCTCTCCGGTTCAACTAGGACCATAGGTCCTGAATTTCTACGCGAATCAAGATCGAGAAAAGGAAGTTTTCTAATCATTAACTCAAACCTATTGTCGAACCCCACTCAGCGTAATATGGAGGTACTTATGGCGGAACGGGCCGATCTGGTCTTTCACAATAAAGTGATAGATGGAACTGCCATTAAACGACTTATTAGCAGATTAATAGATCACTTCGGAATGGCATATACATCACACATCCTGGATCAACTAAAGACTCTGGGGTTCCAGCAGGCCACTGCTACATCCATTTCATTAGGAATTGATGATCTTTTAACAATCCCTTCTAAGGGATGGCTAGTCCAAGATGCTGAACAACAAAGTTTGATTTTGGAAAAACACCATCATTATGGAAACGTACACGCAGTAGAAAAATTACGCCAGTCCATTGAGATATGGTATGCTACAAGTGAATATTTGCGACAAGAAATGAATCCTAATTTTAGGATGACTGACCCTTTTAATCCAGTCCATATAATGTCTTTTTCGGGAGCTCGAGGAAATGCATCTCAAGTACACCAATTAGTAGGTATGAGAGGATTAATGTCAGATCCACAAGGACAAATGATTGATTTACCCATTCAAAGCAATTTACGTGAGGGGCTGTCCTTAACGGAATATATAATTTCTTGCTACGGAGCGCGGAAAGGAGTTGTGGATACTGCTGTACGAACATCGGATGCTGGATATCTTACACGTAGACTTGTTGAAGTAGTTCAACACATTGTTGTACGTAGAACCGATTGTGGAACCATCCGAGGGATTTTAGTGAGTCCTGGAAATAGGATGATTCCGGAAAGAATTTTTATCCAAACATTAATTGGTCGTGTATTAGCGGACGATATATATATGGGCCGCGATGCATTGGTGTTCGAAATCAAAGATTTGGTATTGGACTTATTAATCGATTCATAACCTTTCAAACCCAACCAATATCTATTCGGACTCCCTTTACTTGTAGGAGTACATCTTGGATCTGCCGATTATGTTATGGACGAAGTCCTACTCACGGGGACCTGGTAGAATTGGGAGAAGCCGTAGGTATTATTGCGGGTCAATCTATTGGAGAACCGGGTACTCAACTAACATTAAGAACTTTTCATACCGGCGGAGTATTCACAGGGGGGACTGCAGAACATATACGAGCTTCTTCTAATGGCAAAATCAAATTCAATGAGAATTTGGTTCATCCCACACGTACACGCCATGGGCATCCTGCTTTTTTATGTTATATAGACTTGTATGTAACTATTGAGAGTGAGGATATTATACATAACGTCACTATTCCACCAAAAAGTTTACTTTTAGTTCAAAATGATCAATATGTAGAATCAGAACAAGTGATTGCTGAGATTCGCGCGGGAACATACACTCTTAATTTAAAAGAGAGAGTTCGAAAACATATTTATTCTGACTCAGAGGGAGAAATGCATTGGAGTACCGACGTGTACCATGCACCCGAATTTACATATAGTAATGTCCATCTCTTACCAAAAACAAGTCATTTATGGATATTATCAGGAGGTTCGTGCGGATGCAGTGTAGTCCCTTTTTCACTCTACAAGGATCAAGATCAAATTAACGTTCATTCTCTTTGTGTCGAAAGAAGATATATTTCTAGCCTTTCAGTAAATAATGATAAAGTGGGACAAAAATTTTATGGTCCGGATCTCTCTGGTAAAAACGAAAGCGGAATTCCTGATTATTCAGAACTTAATCCAATCCTATGTACGGGTCAATCTAATCTCACATATCCTGCTATTTTCCACGGTAATTCTGATTTATTGGCAAAGAGGCGAAGAAATGGATTCATCATTCAATTTGAATCACTTCAAGAACGAGAAAAAGAACTACGACCCCCTTCCGGTATTTCGATTGAAATACCCATAAATGGTCTTTTTCGTAGAAATAGTATTCTTGCTTTTTTCGATGATCCTCAATACAGAAGAAATAGTTCAGGAATTACTAAATATGGGACTATAGGGGTGCATTCAATCCTCAAAAAAGAGGATTTGATTGAGTATCGAGGAGTCAAAGACTTTAAGCCAAAATACCAAATGCAAATGAAAGTGGATCGATTTTTTTTCATTCCCGAGGAAGTGCATATTTTACCAGAATCTTCTTCCATAATGGTACGGAACAATAGTATCATTGGAGTAGCTACACGACTAACTTTAAGTATAAGAAGCCGAGTAGGTGGATTGGTCCGAGTGGAGAAAAAAAAAAAAAGGATTGAACTCAAAATATTTTCTGGAGATATACATTTTCCTGGAGAGATGGATAAGATATCCCGACACAATGGCATCTTGATACCACCAGAAAGAGTAAAAAAAAATTCTAAGAAATCAAAAAAATCGAAAAATTGGATTTATGTCCAGTGGATCACACCTACCAAGAAAAAGTATTTTGTTTTTGTTCGACCTGTAATCATATATGAACTAGCCGACGGTATCAATTTAGTAAAACTTTTCCCACAGGATCTATTGCAAGAAAGGGATAATCTGGAGCTTAGAGTTGTCAATTATATACTTTATGGAAATGGAAAACCAATTCGGGGAATTTCTGGCACAAGCATTCAATTAGTTCGGACTTGTTTATTGTTGAATTGGGACCGAGACAAAAAAAGCTCTTCTATCGAAGACGCGCGCGCTTCCTTTGTTGAAGTAAGTACAAATGGTCTGGTTCGAAATTTCCTACGAATAGACTTAGGGAAATCCGATACTGCGTATATGAGAAAAAGGAAAGATCCGTCAGGTTCAGGATTGATCTTTAATAATGAGTCAGATCGCACGAATATCAATCCATTTTTTTCTATTTATTCCAAGACAAGGGTTCCACAATCTCCGAGTCAAAATCAAGGAACTATTCGTACGTTGTTCAATAGAAATAAGGAACGCCAATCTTTGATAATTTTGTCAGCATCGAATTGTTTGCAAATGGATCTATTCAACGATGTAAAAGATTATAATGTCATAAAAGAATCAAGTAAAAAGGATCCTCTAATTTCAATTAGGAATTCGTTAGGACCTTTAGGGGCGGCCCCTCAAATTGTGAATTTTTATTCATTTTATGACTTAATAACTCATAATCCGATCTCCCTAACTAAATATTTGCAACTTGACAATTTAAAACAGACTTTTCAAGTACTTAAATATTATTTAATGGATGAAAACGGGGGGATTTTCAATTCCGATCCATGCAGTAACATCGTTTTCAATACATTTAATTTGAATTGGCATTTTCTGCATCATAATTATCACAATAATTATTGTGAAGAAACACCTACAAGAACAAGAATTAGTCTTGGACATTTTTTTTTTGAAAATGTATGTATAGCCAAAAATAGACCACACCTAAAATCGGGTCAAATTATAATTGTTGAAGTTGATTCTGTAGTAATAAGATTAGCTAAGCCTTATTTGGCCACTTCAGGAGCAACTGTTCATCGCCATTATGGCGAAATGCTTTACGAAGGAGATACTTTAGTTACATTTATATATGAAAAATCACGATCTGGTGATATAACGCAGGGTCTTCCAAAAGTCGAACAAGTATTAGAAGTGCGTTCGATTGATTCAATATCGATGAGCCTAGAAAAGAGAATTGAGGGTTGGAACGAGCGTATAACAAGAATTCTTGGAATTCCTTGGGGATTTTTGATTGGTTCTGAACTAACGATAGTGCAAAGTCGTATCTCTTTGGTTAATAAGATCCAAAAGGTTTATCGATCCCAGGGGGTGGAGATCCATAATAGACATATCGAAATTATTGTACGTCAAATAACATCAAAAGTCTTGGTTTCAGAAGATGGAATGTCTAATGTTTTTTCACCTGGAGAACTCATTGGGTTGTTACGAGCGGAACGAACAGGGCGTGCTTTGGAAGAAGCGATCTGTTACCGAGCCGTATTATTGGGAATAACGAAAGCATCTCTAAATACTCAAAGTTTCATATCGGAAGCAAGTTTTCAAGAAACTGCTCGAGTTTTAGCAAAAGCCGCCCTCCGAGGTCGTATCGATTGGTTGAGAGGTTTGAAAGAGAACGTTGTTCTAGGAGGAATGATACCAGTTGGTACCGGATTCAGAGAATTAGCGCACCGTTCGAGGCAACATAACAATATTCCTTTAGAACCCCCCCCCAAAAAAAATTTTCGAGGGGGAAATGAGAGATATTTTGTTCCACCACAAAGAATTATTTGATTTTTTCATTTCAACGAATTTACATGATACATCAGAACAAGCATTTCTAGGATTTAATGATTCATAAAAGTGGAGTCATCCTGTTAACTAGCCGCGTTAATTTGGTAATAAGATAATAACGAATAGAAAAAAATTAATGGCTTGGATTGTGTATCAACAGTCAATCCCCGGTCGAGGTAGAGGATAAGGTTCCATGGGAACAATTATTTATTTCTATTTCAGCTCGTCTCTTTTTTTAAGAAAAAAAAGCGAGGAAGTGGGGGGAGAAATGACAAGAAGATATTGGAACATCCATTTGGGAGAGATGATGGAGGCAGGAGTTCATTTTGGTCATGGTACTAGGAAATGGAATCCTAGAATGGCACCTTATATCTCTGCAAAACGTAAAGGTATTCATATTATAAATCTTACTCAAACTGCTCGTTTTTTATCAGAAGCTTGTGATTTAGTTTTTGATGCAGCAACTAGGGGCAAACAATTCTTAATTGTTGGTACCAAAAATAAAGCAGCGGATTCAGTAGCCCGGGCTGCAACAAGGACTCGGTGTCATTATGTTAATAAAAAATGGCTCGGGGGGATGTTAACAAATTGGTCTACTACAGAAACGAGACTTCATAAGTTCAGGGACTTGAGAACGGAACAAAAGACGGGGGGACTCAACCGTCTTCCGAAAAGGGATGCCGCTATGTTGAAGAGACAATTATCTCACTTGCAAACATATCTGGGCGGGATTAAATATATGACGGGGTTACCCGATATTGTAATAATCGTTGATCAACAAGAAGAATATCGGGCTCTTCAAGAATGTATCACGTTGGGAATTCCAACTATTTGTTTAATTGATACAAATTGTGACCCCGATCTCGCAGATATTTCGATTCCAGCGAATGATGATGCTATAGCTTCAATCCGATTAATTCTTAACAAATTAGTATTTGCAATTTCGGAGGGTCGTTCTAGCTCTATACGAAATTCTTGATTAATAATAAGATAAATCAATTTTGGGGGGAACTCCATAGATTTCGGGAATTGGTTACTATTCCCGAATCGCACAAAAGAGATAAAAAAAACTAGGGATATTGTAATGTAATAAATTGGTATCAAAAATAGACAACTCAAGGCAAGTAAAAAAAAAGACAGTCGAATCAAAATAATTTGTTTTACAGTTCTATTTCTTTCAGAGGGCAATATGAATATTCTATTATGTTCTATCAACACACAAAAAGGGTTATACGATATATCTGGTGTGGAAGTCGGCCAACACTTGTATTGGCAAATAGGAGGTTTCCAAGTCCATGCCCAAGTACTTATTACTTCTTGGGTTGTAATTGCTATCTTATTAGGTTCAGCCATTATAGCTGTTCGTAATCCACAAACCATTCCTACTGACGGTCAGAATTTCTTCGAATATGTCCTTGAATTCATTCGAGACGTGAGCAAAACTCAGATTGGCGAAGAATATGGTCCATGGGTTCCCTTTATTGGAACTATGTTTCTATTTATTTTTGTTTCGAATTGGTCAGGAGCTCTTTTACCTTGGAAAATCATACAGTTACCTCACGGAGAGTTAGCCGCACCCACAAATGATATAAATACTACTGTTGCTTTAGCTTTACTCACATCAGTAGCATATTTTTATGCGGGTCTTAGCAAAAAAGGATTAAGTTATTTCGGTAAATACATTCAACCAACTCCAATCCTTTTACCCATTAACATCTTAGAAGATTTCACAAAACCCTTATCACTTAGTTTTCGACTTTTCGGAAATATATTAGCTGATGAATTAGTAGTTGTTGTTCTTGTTTCTTTAGTACCTTTAGTAGTTCCTATACCTGTTATGTTCCTTGGATTATTTACAAGTGGTATTCAAGCTCTTATTTTTGCAACTTTAGCTGCAGCTTATATAGGCGAATCCATGGAGGGTCATCATTGATTAGTTTTCTAAATACTCTTTTTTTTAGCTTAGACCAAGGCAATGTATACATGGCTCAAGATAATCTACTTAGGGAACATAAATATACAAATAATCAAAAAATAAGGAAGGTATATACTATCTAGGGAGTAAGACTAGAAAGATTACGATATTCGGGAATTAAAAAAAAAGGAAAGAGATCTAAAAGATCTTTTTCCTCTCAACGATTGAACAAAAAAAAATTACATGAACTTAGATTAATAAA
>NW_026123777.1:15000-22500 GCF_025177605.1 Cucumis melo
AAGATAAGCGGATAGCGGGAATCGAACCCGCATCGTTAGCTTGGAAGGCTAGGGGTTATAGTCGACGTTGATTCATCATTTTGAACTGAACGTCTCTAATTCAAAACCGAACGTGAAACTTTGGTTTCATTCGGCTCCTTTATGGAAGATGGATAAATTCCTAAATTTATAAGATGTAAACAAAAAAAAATACCATCCATAACATCTATGTCAGCCTTTCCGTCTGAATGCATTCAAAAGGACCCGCTTTATAGATGATCCCTATACAAGAGGAGATTATAACAATCTTTCCAGTTATTTATTTCGTTCCCTATTTCTATTTAATATAATCCTTAGGAAAAGTATTTTGTTTCCGCCGAGCTAAAAAAACGATGTCGACGTCTCTAGTAAACCAAAGACATTGTTTAATAGCTATTTTGTTTTGCTTCAATCTCCCTTATACAAAGAAAAAATTGAAGATTTAGTTACGATTAGAAAAAATTCCACCTTTATCCATGGATCCCTTATTCCTTCAATTGGAAGTATTGATCCAATTCAATAAAATTATGTTTCGTAATTTCATGATCCAATTTTTTCAATTTAGAACATATTTTTGGATACAAATCACGAGAATTTTTATTTTTCCTCGAATCTTTCATCGAGAGGTAAAGGATTAAATCCTTTTAAGAAATAAAGTTTTTGATCGGAATATTAATCAACCCGAAGGATCCCTTAACTATTAAGGGATTAATAGAACGAATCGCACTTTTACCACTAAACTATATCCGCTACAATGCAATTATTGTATATAAATGGACCTTTTGTCGAAGACGAAAATAAGTCGTATTAATAAGTAATAAAAAGATCGGATCAGAAAATAATCATGAAAATTTGAGCGTTGACGTATTTTCATCAGGGCCACTAATGAGATTAGGAAAAGAGGACTCGTTTTAATTAACTAATTAACAAGTTTTTTATTCTAGTAAAGTACTAAAAAATAATAATAAGAAATCGAACCTTGATTCTATATCATCTTTTTCTGTATCATAGGAATTGAAATAATAAATCTTCTTAGGATTCTTGTTGTTTCTATTTTTTTTTTTTTCAAAAACATTTTCAAATCAAATAAATAATTTGATCTACGATTTATTGGAACAAAAAAAGCCCGGCTAGGTACTGACCAGGCCAGGCCGTGGAACTAAAAATAAAAAGAAAAGGGCTTTTCGGATGAAATAAACTAAAAAAGGTACTTTCTTTTTATTTATAAATATTTTTATGAATCTTTAATATATTGGTATTATTATATATATTAGGATTGAAGATATCTCTTCTTTTGAGCCCTTATCTAATGAAATCTAATTTATCTAAATGGAATTCCTAATAAAAAAAAGTTTTTATCGATTTGATAGATATCCATCGATATATCTAGATAATTATCTATATCAATATAATGAAATTATATATCTATAAAGGGGTAGATAAAGATAATAAAGAGAGATAAAGAAGGGCTTTTTTCAAGCCTTTATTTTCTATTTTTTATACAATGTATCATAGTAATTATCCTTTTTCAATTTGGGGAGAGATGGCTGAGTGGACTAAAGCGTCGGATTGCTAATCCGTTGTACGATTTTTTTGTACCGAGGGTTCGAATCCCTCTCTTTCCGTTTCTGTCAATTACTTGGTATTTTTTTATAGTTGAGGAAAGATGTGGAATAGATAAAATGTTAAGAACATTTCAAAATCAAGCAAGGAAAAAAAATCTGATTTTGTTATTCTTCACGCCCCGGATTACGTCCCGGGTCATTAGATAGGAATCCGAAAATGAAGAGAGAAACAAAGAATATTACTACTGTATAAACAAATAGTTTGAGAGTAAGCATTACACAATCTCCAAGATCATTTTTTTTTTAAGAGAATAGATTCTCTATTTTAATCTGGTTTGACACCAAGAAATGCAGTGAAGTTATTTCTATAAATAGGAAAAAATTTTAAGAGTTGAGTCCTTGATTACTCAAAATTGGATTTCATACCCACAATTCTATATTGTGGGGGACTCGAAGAGGGTCGTTCAAAGGAAAAAAGTAAGAATAAGAAAATGAGAGTGATCCAGATTTATCATAGCTATAGAATAATTTCAATATTGGATTCAACTTAAAGCTTCAGACTGTATGTACAACTTATCTGATCTTATAACTAGTTAGAATCTTTTTTTTTTTTTTTCTAGTAAATCATGAATTTGTCTCGGACAGTATTAAAAATATTATCGAAAGCTTACAGCAGCTTGCCAAACAAAAGCTAATAGAAAAAAGAATAGAGGTATTACTGGCATAACATCTACTATTGGATTCAAAAAAGCGTAGGCCTCGGGCAATTTGGCGACGAAAAAACTACTTGAATAAAGGAAAGAATTAAGACAGATACCGATGAAACTTAAGATATTAAGCATAACAATTTTTTTTTCTTTGTTCTTGAAGATAATTGTATTTCTTTTGATTTGATTGAGTTATTAATCCCCTATTATTGCTATGATATAAGGGATAAGGGAAAAATTAATAACATAAAGTAGGTCAAAAAACCTTTCTTTGATTTGAACTCAGCCAATCAAAAATCCTTCAATTCTCAAATAAAACGAGAATAGAAGAAATCCTACTTTCATACAATATCTTAATGGAATTATATGTAATGATCAATAAATTGAGTTTAATTGGATCTATAAACGTATCAAAATCTGAGCAACAATCTAATTTATTCTATAAATATTTGTACTGGAATTGACGACTAAGCACTACCAATATTAGTGTTTATTAGTGTTGAATATAAATGGGGCGTGGCCAAGTGGTAAGGCAACGGGTTTTGGTCCCGCTATTCGGAGGTTCGAATCCTTCCGTCCCAGAGTATGCGTATTATTATTATATATAATAATAGTATATTATAAGATATATGGAAAAATATTCGATATCAGACTATAGATTGCCGTTTTAAACAACCTTATGCTTAAGAGTCTAAATATAGATCGAATGTGATTGTTCTTTATTATTTTCTTATAATGATGCATTTCAGAAATGCGAAAGCCTCTATTATTCTCTATCTCTTAAATGGTTTGTGAAACCCGAGTATTTTTTTTCTGTGGATTTCTGAATTATAAACACGAAGGTCTTGTGTTTTTGGCACTAATGGAATTGAATTAATGGTCTTAAGAAACTTAAGACCTATTTAGGGTTTAGGGTACTAAATTTTAGAGTCAAATAAAAAAAAATAGGTAGGAACAATCGTTTACTCTAGATCTGTTTGACTTTCGCCTTATACAAGATAGTCTAGCACCTCCGAAACTAGTCCAGTCCCCCGTAGGATCCTTTTTTTATTTATGATGCATCTACTCGATCTAATTGGGGGTAGATAGGAGTTAATCCATAACGGAAGATATCAATTTGAATATCTGCCCGAATCTGATTAACAAAGAATCAAGTTACATATGTAACATATTATGTATTTCTTTTCACCTCATTTTTTCGTATGTTTGTCTGTAATGAATAATTGTAAATCCAAGTAACAATTCATACATCTTTTTCACTTTATTTTAAGGAAAGATTATTGAGTCTCTTAAGTTAAATAAACTAGGCAGAAAATGCTGATATGTATGTATTGTTATTATCTATTTTTATCGTTTTATTTCTTTTTTTTTTTTTTATTTTAGATCTATCTAATTGATGGGTTAATCCCGAATATACATTTATTTATCATAATCAAATGTAATAAATCCTTTACAAAAATTTATTCAAATAATATTATAATATAATATTTAGGTAGTAAATTTTCAATCAAGTAAATCTTTTTAATTATTTCTTATGAGTCCTTGGTACTCGAAGAAGTGTTAAACTCGTGAATCCATTCTATGAAGAAATTGAAAAATGGAGATTCTTAATTATTCGTAATTAATTATTTCTTAATTGATTTTATAGAAATTTCAAAAAATCTCTCTCTATCTAGAAAATATCTATATATAGAGAAATAAATATTGCACTCATACAAAAAAATGTTATTGATACAATATATACAATAAAATATGGGTTTCAATAAATTGAAGTATTGCTAAGACTTTTTCAAAAACTACCCATGTCATAAGAGTATAGATTACTATGGACCAACTAACCCAATGACTATACATGATTCCATAAATGAATCAATTACATACCAGTTCCAAGAAATTAGAGGTTATGGTAAAACTTCGTTTAAAACGATGTGGTAGAAAGCAACGTGCGACTTGAAGGACATGATCCACTGTGGATTCTTACACCCACCATTTTATATTATATAGGAATGAAGATGCTCTTGACTCGACATAGTTTGTTCGGTTGCACTCGAGCTCTTTTTTTTTTTTAGGGTTTTTGATGTAAATAGTACATGATGGAGCTCGAGTAGAAAGTATTGATTCATTTATCAAGGGCAGAGATCTAGGGTTAGTGTCAATCAATAAGTTAAAACTACTTCGTAAGTATAGGTTCGGTATACAAATCGAAAGGATCCAATTCGAACAAGTTTCAAATTCAAACATCAAATTGGATTAAAAGTGTATCACACGAGAATCCATTATTTATATGATTCTTTGATAAAAAGGAAATCAAAAAAAATGGTATGTTGCTACCATTTTGAAACGATTAAAGATCACCGAAGTAATGTCTAAACCCAATGATTCAAGGAAAGGATAAAGGATCCCGGAACAAGTAAAAATCTTTTTCAATTGTCTCAATAACTAAACTAGATCAGAATGAAGAATCGAAATAGATTCTAACGGAGACAGGCAAAAATAAAGAGGTTAGAGACCGCTCAATAAATGAAATGCTTAAGCTTAAGGGTTTTTTTCCTTTGCGTGAGAGTTATCCAACTTGAGTTATGGGGATAAGAATGAGTTTTTTTTTTCAAAAGAAAAACAAAAGAATAAGAAAAAAATTTTTAAATCATAGTCTAATTGATTTAATAATCTATAGATCTATTTGACATTAATTAGAATTCTATACATAACTTTGAATTTCCTCGAGCCGTACGAGGAGAAAACTTCTTATACGGTTCTGGGGGGGGTACTTAAAATTTACATCTATCCCAATGAGCCGTTTATCGAATCATTGCAATTGATGTTCGATGCCGAAGAGAAGGAAGAGATCTTCGTAAAGTGGGTTTTTATGATCCGATAAAGAATCAAACCTATTTAAATGTTCCTGCTATTCTATATTTCCTTGAAAAGGGTGCTCAACCTACAGGAACTGTTCATGATATTTTAAAGAAGGCAGGTGTTTTTACGGAACTTCACCTTAATCAATAACCGAAATTCCATTTTTATTAATGAAATAAAAAAACGAGGGTGTGATAACTTAACTTGTATATAGCTTTGACTAACCTTTTCTTTAGTATTTCCCCCTCTCTCTTGTTCTATTCATACTATACACTTATTACCTTAAAATTGCGTCTTCGCTAATGAAAAAATCGATTTTTATTTTATTGATATAAATTGATCTAAGATGAATAGAAAAAAAATATATCGGGTTTATTCAATCCACAAACCCGATATATTTTTTTCTACTTCTTCCTTAATTTCTTCTTTCGCCTACATCTTTTATGTCTATCTATGTTGATTATCTCTATAGTGCCAATCTAAGTACGTAGTTTTTTTTAATTCTTTTCTATTATTTTAATAGAATTTATTATTATTAGAATATTTTCTCTTATTCTATTTTGTTAACTTTATCTAGTTAAATATAGTTATTCAACTCAAATTGTTATTTCCATTTGTTTTTTATTCATTTATAATTCTTTTGTTTTGTCCATTATAGGCGTTTTTCATTATTCACATTAATATTGACAACAGTGTATCAAACAAATATAATCCGATTGTGTATAAATGAAGCTAGTTATCTCCCTTTCATGACCCTTGCTTTTCACGCACATGATGGTCTCATTGTATTTTTTGTGATACAAAAAATTACTTTTGTGTAAGTGATATAAGAAGTTTTTTTTATTGCAATATTTTGATTACGTCATCTAATTTCATTTCTTTTGTTATTTTGATTCCGATTGTATCTACACAGAAAAATTTTTCATATTTTGGGGTTGCTAACTCAATGGTAGAGTACTCGGCTTTTAAGTGCGGCTAGCATCTTTTACACATTTCTATGAAGTAACAGATTCGTCCATACTATCGGTAGAGTTTGTAAGACCGCGACTGATCCTGAAAGGAATGAATGGAAAAAGCAGCATGTCGTATTAATGGAAAATTCTAGTAATATTTTTACCTTACTAGATTAGGCCAAACTTGTTTGAATTCTTGATGCGGAAAAAAAAGTAAAGTCGGGTCGAATGAATAAATGGATAGGGCACTATGCTCCAATTATAGAGAAATAAAAAGTAACGGGCTTATGTTCTTAATTTGAATGATTCGCCGATCTAATTAGACGTTAAAACTATATTAGTGCTTGATGCGGGAAGGACTTTTCTTATGAGTGAGTTATCCATTTTTTTCTAAGTCCTAACTATTAGTTACTCTACGTTATGAGGTAGAGGGGAATGTGTAGAAGAAGCAGTATATTGATAAAGAGTTTTTTTCCAAAATCAAAAGAGCGATTGGGTTGAAAAAATAAAGGATTTCTAACCATCTTTTTTATCCTAAAATAGAAACCAATTAGATGACAAAAGAAAAGAGAGGATAGAGAGTCCGTTGATAAGTCTTACCTATTTACGAGGTATCTATTATTATTCTTTATTTTACTGTAATACCTTGTTTTGACTGTATCGCACTATGTATCATTTGATAACCCAATAAATCCCATTATCGTATCCCCAGTTCAAATGAAATTTTAAATGGCGGAATTTAAAGGATATTTAGAACTTGAGAAATCTCGGCAACGTGACTTCCTATACCCACTTATCTTTCGGGAGTATATTTACGCATTTTCTCATGATCATTTTTTAAATGGATCCATTTTGTTGGAAAATTCTGGTTATGACAAAAAATCCAGTTTACTAATGGTAAAACATTTAATTACTCGAATGTATCACCAGAATCATTTTTTTTTTTTGTCGACTAATTATTATAACAAAAATCCTTTTTGTGGGTACAATAACAATTTGTATTCTCAAATGTTATCAGAAGGGTTTGCAGTCATTGTGGAAATTCCATTTTCCCTACGATTAGTATCTTCCTTAAAAGAAGAAGAAATCGCAAAATCTTATAATTTACGATCAAGTCATTCAATATTTCCTTTTTTAGAGGATAAATTCCCACATTTAAATTATGTGTCAGATGTATTAATACCCTATCCCCTCCATCTGGAAATTTTAGTTCAAATCCTTCGCTCCTGGGTGAAAGATGCCTCTTCTTTTCATTTATTACGGTTCTTTTTTCACGAGTATTGTAATTTGAATAGTCTTAGTACTTCAAAAAAATTGATTTCTTTTTTTTCAAAAAGAAATCGAAGATTAGTCTTGTTCCTATACAATTCTTATGTATGTGAATACGAATCCATTTTCCTT
>NW_026123778.1:0-17500 GCF_025177605.1 Cucumis melo
GAGATGTTTTTTTTTTTATCCAAAAAGAAGACCTTTCATTATTATTCATTGTTAATAATGAGAAGAAGAAAGGAAAGTTTTTTTTACTGATTTTTGATCCTTCTTTACCCCATAATGATATTGAATAAAGGGAGTTATTTGTTTTTCCATTATAGTTTTTACAATAAAGGTTTAAATGTCCATCAAAAGTAAGTAAGTAGATGCGAAACATATAAAATGCTGTTAATCCTGCTGTGGAACAGGCGATTATTGCGAAAATCGGTGAATACAACCAACTATCATTAAGAATTTCATCTTTGGACCAAAAGCAGGCAAGGGGTGGAATACCACAAAGAGAAAGGGTACCTAATAAAAAAGCATTTTTTGTAATTGGCACATGCTTTGTTAAACCACCCATAAGAACCATATTCTGACTTTTATCTGGAGAATATCCAACAACCGATTCCATTGAGTGAATAATGGACCCCGATCCTAAAAACAACAACGCTTTTGAATAAGCATGAGTAATCAAATGAAATAAAGCAGCCTGATAAGACCCCATACCCAAAGCTAACATCATATAGCCCAATTGAGACATTGTAGAATAGGCTAAACTTCTCTTAATATCTTTTTGAGCAAGAGCTAAAGTAGCTCCAAATAGTACTGTTATTATACCTATCAAAGCTATTAGATTCATGATGTAAGGTATTACTATAAAAAGCGGAAGAAGCCGAGCAACAAGAAAAATTCCCGCTGCTACCATGGTAGCAGCATGTATAAGAGCCGAAATGGGGGTAGGACCCTCCATAGCATCAGGTAACCATACATGAAGAGGAAATTGAGCAGATTTAGCAACTGCACCTGCAAATAATAGGACGGCGCACAAAGTAACAAATAATAAATTAACCTCATTATTATCAATCAAGTTATTGAATATTTTAAATAAATCCCGAAATTCAAAACTCCCCGTTGTCCAATAAAGACCTAAAATTCCTAATAATAAACCAAAATCCCCTACGCGATTAGTTACAAATGCCTTTTGACAAGCATTCGCCGCAGTAGGTCGAGTGAACCAAAAACCTATTAATAGATAAGAACACATTCCAACCAATTCCCAAAAAATATAAATTTGGATCAAATTCGAACTAGTAACTAATCCCAACATTGACGTATTGAACAAACTCATATACGCAAAAAATCTCAAATATCCTTGATCATGAGACATATAATTGTCACTATAAATAAGAACCATAATTCCAACAGTCGTGATTAATATTGCCATAATACAAGTAAGTGGATCGATCAAGTAGCCCAACTCTAAAGAAAAATCATTATTGATAGTCCAAGACCATACATATTGATAGATATAACTAGTATTTATTTGATCAATAGACAGATAAACTGCAAAAATCATAACTATACTTAACAATAAAATACTCGGAAAAGACCACATACGTCGAAGGTTTTTGGTTGCCGTCGGAAAAAGTAGAAGGCCCACTCCTATTAAGATAGGAATTGGAAGTGAGATGAACGGTATGATCCATGAATATTGATATGTATATTCCATAAAAAAGTATATTAAATTCCTAATTAATTTTTCTGATTCACCAGCTCTTATCTCTTTTCAAAAGGATCAGTTAATAACAAATTTAAATATCCAAAACGGAAATAGAATTTTATTTTTCTATTCTTAATTTTTTGCCAAATACTTCAAATATTTCAAGTCACGAAGTTACAATTGTTCAAATAAGATGAGATGATCCATTGAAACTATTAATGAACACACCCATTACTTTTAAGTAAAATTTTTTGACAATATAGAAACTGCAAATTTTCTTTATTATTTAGTATGCATTACAAAAATTCCCCGCTCTAGAGCAAGAAAGAATAATTAGACCAAAAACACTATTTTATTTTGGTATCAATCATAAAAGACAGTCTACAAGTTGATCCAGTAAAATAAGACTTCTTTGTATTAAATTCTACGAATCATTAAACAATTTTTTTTTGACAAAATAACATTATATATATTGTTTTTTCTTTGTTTCTAATCTAATAATTTCGAATTTTCGATAGCTATATTAGGAGTATACTATAATTTCAATAATAAATGGATAATAAATAGTAAAGAACAATTCATTTTGAACAATAGATGTCTTTCACATCCAACTATAGTAATGAATAATCAATTATAATTTTGTAATGGCAGTTCCAAAAAAGCGCACTTCTATATCAAAAAAACGGATTCGGAAAAATATTTGGAAAAGCAAAGGGCGTCGGGCAGCGTTGAAAGCTTTTTCGCTAGCAAAATCTCTTTCAACGGGTAATTCCCAAAGTTTTTTGGGGGACAAATCAAATAAATACTGAAAGATTGGAATAATCTGAATTGGTTTGACTCAAAAAAACAGCCTAGTAAAAGTTCGTTTATAATTTTTATATTTTATATATATATTTTTTATATATTAAATATAAATTTTTTTTTATCAAAGCAATTAGTGTAATTTTCCTAATGTTTTGAGCGGATAAATATGAAATTCTTTTTCCTTTTTGTAGGCTATGTAAAAAAAAATAATAAATCGTTTGTTTACTCAATTAAAAAATGGAAAATGGTACTTTTTTGTTCAAAGAATAAAAAAGGTTGACCTTTCTTTTTCATATCTTTGTTTTATCATTTTCGAGATGGGGAAAATATGAATCCCCATCGCCCCACTAAACCAAAAAGTTTTTGTTGATTTTTGATTTTATTATCTATTTTCGATATTATATATAATATCGAAATATAGAAGAGCAAATAGTAAACTGAAACTCTTTATTAAAAATTTAATAAGACATTGAAACGATGACATTAGTTGATTAAGTTAAAACCTTCTTTTTGAATTCTATGAACCCTTACCTTATTTCTTTTCTCGAAATCATTATTACTATTATAGATATAGAATATATCTCGCCGAATACATAATGAAATTGGTTTGCAAAATCCTATAAAATAAAACTATTATTAAAAAAATAAAACTATTATTAAATGAAGAAAATTGACACCTTAAATTCTTATTGAAATAAATGAAATCGGATAAGATTTTTATTGGAAACGCTCAAATCTCCTATTTTTTTCCCTTTAATGAAATTATCATTTAAAGATAAAGAGTTTTTTATCCACGATAAATATTTTGTAAAAAATATTCCATTTAATTGCAAATTCATTCTATTTTTTTCAATCTCGACGATTGAATAATAATAGGTTATTATGATTTCGAGAAAGCCGCTATGGTGAAATCGGTAGACACGCTGCTCTTAGGAAGCAGTGCTAGAGCATCTCGGTTCGAGTCCGAGTGGCGGCATGCCATTTTTTTTTTATAAAAAAAAGTTCTATAATAGAATTAATAATTCAAGTCCCAGATATTAATTCAAATAATTGAATTGCGGGACCTTTAAATTTATTTTTTTATGATATTTTTAACTTTCGAGCATATATTAACTCATATATCTTTTTCGGTCATTTCAATTGTCATTACAATTCAGTTAATAACCTTATTAATCAATGAAACCGTAGGACTCTATGTTTCGTCAGAAAAGGGCATGATAGTTACTTTTTTCTGTATAACAGGATTATTAGTTACTCGTTGGATTTATTTGAGGCATTTACCATTAAGTGATTTATATGAATCATTACTATTTCTTTCATGGGCTTTATCCATTATTCATCTATTTGCTTATTTAAAAAAATATAAAAACCATTTAAGTGTAAGCGCAATAACCGCGCCAAGTACTATTTTTACACAAGGTTTTGCTACTTCAGGTTTTTTAACTGAAATGCATCAATCCCCACTATTAGTTCCCGCTCTCCAATCTCATTGGTTAATGATGCACGTAAGTATGATGGTATTAGGTTATGCAGCTCTTTTATGTGGATCATTATTTTCAGTAGCTCTTATAGTGATTACATTTCAAAAAGCTATAAGAATTTTTGGTAAAAACAATAATTTATTAAATGCGTTATTTTCCTTTGATGAGATCCAATACATCAACGAAGGGAACTATTTTGTAAGAAACACTTCCTTTTTTTCTTCGAAGAATTATTATAAGTCTCAACTGATTCAACAATTAGATCATTGGAGTTATCGTATTATTAGTCTAGGGTTTATCTTTTTAAGCATAGGTATTCTTTCAGGGGCAGTATGGGCTAATGAGACATGGGGATCGTATTGGAATTGGGACCCAAAGGAAACTTGGGCATTTATTACTTGGACGATATTTGCAATTTATTTACATACGCGAACAAATAAAAATTTTGAAGGTGTAAATTCCGCAATTGTGGCCTCTATGGGTTTTCTTATAATTTGGATATGCTATTTTGGGGTCAATCTATTAGGGATAGGGCTACATAGTTATGGTTCATTTACATTAACATCTAATTGAATTCATTCAAGAAAGGGCCTGACGAACACAAACATGGAGGGGTATAGATAAGAAAATTGTGTGTAAGACATCGAGAACCCTTTGAATCACTACATTACTTGATTCAAATGGTTCTCACAAAAGCCAAATGTATGAGGAAGTCCAATTCATTTTTTTATTTAACTTAAGAAAAAAGACTTCTTTTTTTTATTGTGCAACGAATGATTAAAAAAAATTATTATAGTATTGCTGTTTCATTTTTTTATGAAAACTATCTAGCAAAATAATTAGATAAAATAGCTTCGACCTTGTCAACTGATAGTGAGAAAACAAAATCTGGATAAATACCAATACCTATGACAGGTATAAGGATAGAGATCGCAACAAACAACTCTCGTGGTCCCGAATCAAAAAAATAAGAATTTTTAGCATTAAAAAGCTTGTATCCATAGAACATCTGGCGTAACATAGATAATAAATAAATGGGAGTTAATATAATTCCAATTGCCATTACCAAAGTAATTACTATTTTTGCCATTAAAAGATATTTTTGGCTAGTAATTATTCCAAAAAAGACTATTAATTCTGCAACAAAACCGCTCATACCAGGCAATGCAAGGGAAGCCATCGATAAGATACTGAAAGTCATAAATATTTTTGGAATTGGGATAGCCAGTCCTCCCATTTCATCGAGATAAACCAGACGTATTCTATCATAACTTGTTCCTGCCAAGAAAAAAAGTGCAGCGCCAATAAATCCATGAGAGATTATTTGTAAAATAGCTCCATTCAGTCCCGTATCGCTTATAGAACCAATTCCTATAATTATGAAACCCATATGAGAGACGGAGGAATAAGCTATTCTTTTTTTTAAATTGCGTTGACCCGAAGATGTTGAAGCTGCATAGATTATTTGAATTATGCCTAATATGATCAACCAGGGTGAAAAGATAGAATGGGCGTGGGGTAATAATTCCATATTGATCCGAACCAATCCATATGCTCCCATTTTTAATAAGATTCCGGCTAGAAGCATACAAGTACTGTAATGTGCCTCTCCGTGGGTATCTGGTAACCATGTATGTAAGGGTATAATCGGTGATTTGACAGCAAAAGCAATAAGAAATCCGATATAGAATAGTATTTCTAGTGCTATAGGATACGATTGATTAGCTGATGTTTCAAAATTTAAAGTTGGTTCATTAGAACCATATAAACCGATACCCAGAACTCCCATTAACAAAAAAATGGAACCTCCCGCAGTGTACAAAATAAACTTTGTAGCTGAATACAACCGTTTCTTTCCGCCCCACATCGATAGAAGTAGATAAACGGGAATTAATTCTAACTCCCACATGATAAAAAAGAGTAAGAGGTCTCGAGCAGAAAATGATCCTATTTGACCACTATACATTGCTAACATTAGAAAATGGAATAATCGGGAATCTCGAGTAACTGGCCAAGCCGCTAAAGTAGCTAAAGTGGTGATAAACCCCGTCAGTAAAATGGGTCCTATGGAAAGTCCATCGATTCCCAATCTCCAGTAAAAATCCAAAAAAGGGATCCATTTATAATCCTCCATCAATTGGATTAATGGATCGTCTAATTCGAAATGATAACAAAACGCATAGGTTGTTAGAAGCAGCTCGAGTACACAGATACATATAGTATACCATCTCATTACTTTATTTCCTCTATGAGGGAAAAAGAAAAGTAATAAACCCGCAAATATTGGAAAAACTACAACTGTTGTTAACCAAGGAAAATAATTCGTAGTAAAAACAAGATACACTTGGACTAAAAAAACCCATGTTCGAAAATAAAATAAAAAAAAATATATATATGTATATTTATTTTCGAGCACGAGTTTTTGTCGGTAAAAAAGAAATCAAATGTATTCAAGGGGGCTTTTAGAGAACGTATCAATAAGCTAGACCCATGCTTCGAGTTGTTTCATGCCATAAATAAACGCGAACACTCAAAAAATCTGTCGGACAGGCAGATTCACATCTCTTACAACCAACACAGTCTTCCGTTCGTGGAGCCGAAGCTATTTGCTTAGCTTTACATCCGCCCCAAGGTATCATTTCTAATACATCTGTGGGGCAAGCTCGGACACATTGAGTACACCCTATACATGTATCATAAATCTTTACTGAATGTGACATTGGATCTATAATTTTTTTTTAAGACTATAAATTTTCGATCGAGTAAATTTGTAAATGAATTATATATTTAGATACCAGATGAGTCAATAATTTATCAGAATTTTGATAATCAATCTACTTTCAGATTAACTCATGCGATAGGGCCAAGATACTTTGATTTTTTACGTTTTCGCAAACATTATCATGGATTACGTATGATACATATAATTTTACTTGATGAATATCATAATTTATCTCATAAATAAATATTACTTATTCAACAAATTCGATTGATTGATACGAGTGGATTTTCTGTTACGATAAATTGACGAAAGAATAGCTGGGCCAATAGCTGCTTCAGCGGCTGCAATAGCTATAACAAAAATTGAGAAAATATTCCCTTTTAATTGGCGACTATCAAAAAAATCAGAAAATGTTACGAAATTCATATTAACTGCATTCAGTATAAGCTCAAGACACATAAGGGCCCTAACCATATTTCGGCTTGTGATCAATCCATAGATACCGATAGAAAATAAATAGGCACTTATAATAAGTACATGTTCGAGCATGATTGACCAACTCCTTATCAATTCCGATTCATTTCAATATGAACAAAAATGTAATAGATTCAATTCAATTGACAAAAAAAAAGTACAGAACAAGAGAATATATTCGTAATCGATCGAATAAAAGAATTTTGAGTTTAGACCAAAAAATCTTCAAATAGAATTGAAGGGGAATGTGTGTGATAACATACAACAAAGTTTAAATTATGCTATTTCTAACTAAAGATTTATTACTGGCGAGCCACGGAAATTGCGCCGATCAAAGCAGCTAAAAGAATGATCGAAATGAGTTCAAATGGAAGAAAAAAATATGTTGATAAATAAATTCCAATTTGTTGACTATTACTTATTAAATCTTGCTCTAGAATCTGATTTGATCTTGTAGTCCAAATAATCCCATACCATGACGTATCTACAATAGTAGTCATTAGTGAAACAAAAATACTTGTACAAACCAGAAAAGTAACTCCATTCCCAACGGTCCAAAGATTAAAATCTTTGGAATATTCTGAACCCTTCATGAACATCACAGCAAATATGATTAAAACATTTATAGCTCCCACGTAAATAAGGAGTTGCGCAGCAGCTACAAACTGGGCGTTTGCTAGAATATAGAATAAGGATATAGAAACAAGAACCAGTCCCAACGAAAAAGCAGAATAAATGGAGTTGTTAAATAATAGTACTCCCATACTTCCTAATATAAGACCTGATCCCAACAAGACTACAAGAAAATCATGTATCGGTCCAGGCAAATCCATTATATGTAGTAAAAAAAGAGATAAATAAATCTAAATGTTTTTCATGACCTTATTGATCTGACCAGGAAAAAAAATGTATAATCAATTCCTAATTAAATATTAAGGGGTGTGAATTAATGTAGGTACAGTTATTCTATTAATCTTAGTCTTGATCTGAAAGAGTAAAGTAGATTGAAACTATATATTTCGAAATATATAGTTTCAATCTAAATTAAGCTACAATTCTCATGAATCAATAGTTTGGATTTGTAGGTAGTGACCAAACAAACAAAACGAAAGAAACCTCATGTCTTTAGATCAAAACAGAACCTTAGTAATTGTAAATTACTCTTTAATCAACAGATTGACTTATTTTAGACTTCAATTTGAGGCGAATTCGAATTCAAAATTGTTCTAATTGTATAATCATCAACTACTGACATTGGTAAACGACCCAAAGAAATTTGATTATAATTCAATTCGTGACGATCATAAGTAGAAAGTTCATATTCTTCAGTCATTGATAAACAATTTGTTGGACAATATTCAACGCAGTTACCACAAAATATACAGATCCCGAAATCAATACTGTAATTAAGCAATCGTTTCTTTCGAATATCCGTTTCCAATTTCCAATCAACAACGGGGAGATCTATAGGACATACACGAACACATACTTCACAAGCAATGCATTTATCGAATTCAAAATGGATTCGACCACGGAAACGCTCCGATGCTATTAATTTTTCGTAAGGATATTGAATAGTTACAGGCAAACGATTTGCATGGGATAAAGTAATCATGAAACCCTGACCAATGTACCTTGCAGCTCGTACTGTTTGTTGACCATAATTCATGAACCCAGTTACCATAGGGAACATATTATAATATCTCTAAAGAATTTTATGTTTGTTTCTTTCTCTTGTTTGAGCAAGTCGTGAATATAGAATATGGTATTCCTTTACAATGAAAAGAGTTGAAAAGATGTTGTTAATAATAGATTACCGAGAGATATAGGTAAAAGAAATTTCCATCCAAGATTTAATAGTTGATCTATTCTTAGTCGGGGTAAAGTCCATCTTGTTGCTATAGAAATGAACAAGAACAAATAAGTTTTCGCTAATGTAATAAAGATACTAATTGTCATTCCAAAGACTTCATACACTTTATTTATTTCAAATAGTTCATAACCTAATATGTATGGAATAGAGATATCCCAACCACCCAAGTAAAGAACAGTTACAAATAACGAAGAAACTAATAGATTTAGATAGGAAGCAACATAAAATAAACCAAATTTTATACCTGAATACTCAGTTTGATAACCCGCTACTAATTCTTCTTCTGCTTCTGGTAAATCAAAAGGTAATCTCTCGCATTCTGCTAAGGAAGAAATTAGAAAAATAACAAACCCTATAGGTTGACGCCACAAATTCCAACCCCAAAAACCATATTTTGATTGAGCCTCAACTATATCAACGGTACTAGAACTGTTAGATAATTATAGTCGGTAATAACATCACTGTTCTCATCGCTATTACAGAACCGTACATGAGATTTTCACCTCATACGGCTCCTTGAGGGCCTTAAATAAATCTAAGGAGCGTATCGGGATTATTTATCTTGTCTTGCTATGTTTTTTTTGTAGAATACTATAAGATAAAAATATACTATAAGATAAAAATCTATCGTGTGTCCCCAAATTAACCCAATAGAATTCTGTCTGTTATAATAATAAAGAAAAAGGTTACTTCTGAATTGATCTCATCCTTTAAAAAAAATTCTTTGTTGAGTAATAACTTAATTCTTTACTAAAATACTATTTATTATAAATATCAATAACCCATTGTTTTCAATTACGAAAAAAAAATTGGCTATTCCATTAGTTCATGAATTCGGACATGAATTCTATCTCTATGAATAGGGAGATAGGAAAGAAATGCATATAGTAATGGAGATAAGAAACAATAAAAAATATCTCTTTTTTTTTTTTTTTGTAATTGGATTCTTTCCATTTTTTTTCGTTCCTATTCTTCTTTCTGAGAAAAAGGGTACTTACTCAATAAGGGATTATTTCGTTTCCGATAGTCATTTATTTAATGGGTGGATAGGCGTATACTCTGGATCGGAATCGTGGGGAGTACTGCCTGATCATTTCTACAAACTTAAAGCCCCAATTCGTATTCTTTTTATATTATGCATTTTGCAAAAATGTCCTTCTCTCTCTTTTGGTTTTGGATAATTTTGAAAATCTCCATTACTAATCCTTTGTATATCTTGGTGTTTCTAACCATCCACTCATTTTTGCTCAATCGGCTGTGTTATGGTAATACACATATGGTAGTACATAAAAATAATAGTGAAAACTCAATCCGGTTGATCTTTTGAGTCCGCTTCAAGACAGGATAACTAGTGACCCAATCTTGGGGCTCTCTTGCGCCTATATTTTTTTCTGCTTAACTCTTATACATAGAAAATGAGACTTAATATTTTGACTGCTAATTTTTATTTATATAAGCTGTTTTCTTTCACTCATATAACTATCTGATTTAGTTCATTAATCCGAATAATAAATATAAAAATGAGGATATCTATTCAATGCATTTCAACCCTTTTCTCGAAAAAAAGTGGGAGAAGTTTATGTCTCAACGAATCACACGTAGAGATATTGATAATACACATAGAGTTAATGGTATTTCATAACTAATTGATTGAGCAGCAGCTCGTAGACCACCTAAGAAGGAATATTTATTATTGGATCCATATCCTGACATAAGAAGTCCGATGGGAGCAACACTTGAAATGGCAATCCATAAAAAAACACCGATAGGTAGATCGGCTAAAACAAGGCGATAACCAAAAGGAATTACTGAATAGCTTAGTAAAATTGATATGACTGCTATCGATGGTCCCATACTGAATAAGCGAGTATCACCTCTAGATGGAAGCAGATTTTCTTTAAAAAGTAGTTTTGTACCATCTGCTAAAGCTTGAAGAACTCCCAAAGGACCAGCATATTCAGGTCCAATCCGTTGTTGTATTCCTGCGGATATTTCTCTTTCTAACCATACAATTACTAGTACGCCTATTGTGATTCCCAATACAGTAGTCAAAATAGGGACAAGTACCCATAGAATTCCATAGAATTCTTTTAAGAATTCCAATCTCGAAAAAGAATTGATATCTTGGACTTGTGATGTATCAATTATCATTTTAACGATCAACTTCTCCCATAATGATATCTATGCTACCTAGTATTGTCATAATATCAGCCAATTTCATTCTTTTAACTAACTGAGGAAGAATTTGCAAATTGATAAAACCCGGCGGGCGAATTTTCCACCTCCAAGGAAAACCACCCTGATCCCCTATCAAAAAAATGCCCAATTCTCCTTTGGGGGCTTCGACTCTCACATAAAGTTCTTGTTTCGCCAATTCAAAAGTTGGCGAAGGTTTTTTACTAATGAATCGATAGTCAAAGTCATTCCATTCCGGAGACCTTGCTCGATCAAAAGATCGTATTTCTAAATTTTCATAAGGTCCCCCTGGAATTCCTTCCAAAGCTTGTTGAATAATTTTTACGGATTCCGTCATCTCAGCAAGTCTGACTAAATAACGAGCTAATGAATCGCCTTCTTTTTGCCACTGAACTTCCCAATCAAATTCGTCATAACACTCATAACGATCAACTTTACGAAGATCCCATGGTATTCCGGAAGCTCGTAGCATTGGTCCTGATAACCCCCAATTTATGACCTCTTCTCCAGAAATAATACCTACTCCCTCAACTCGTTCTAAAAAAATAGGATTTTGTGTAATAAGTTTTTGATATTCAGCAACCGCTGTCAAAAAATAATCGCAGAAATCCAAACATTTATCTATCCATCCATGAGGTAGATCAGCCGCGACTCCCCCGATACGAAAAAAATTATGCATCATTCTCATACCGGTGGCTGCTTCGAATAGATCATATACTAATTCTCGTTCTCTGAAAATATAGAAGAAGGGAGTCTGTGCGCCAATATCCGCCATAAAAGGGCCAAGCCATAACAGATGAGAAGCTATACGACTCAACTCCAACATAATTACTCTGATATAGCTAGCTCTTTTGGGGACTTGAATATTTCCCAACTGTTCTGGACCATTTACGGTTATTGCTTCTGTAAACATAGTAGCTAAATAATCCCAACGTGTTACATAAGGTAGATATTGTATAATTGTTCGGTTTTCTGCAATTTTTTCCATCCCTCTGTGTAAATAACCCAATATTGGTTCACAGTCAATAACATCTTCACCATCCAAAGTAAGGATGAGTCGAAGAACACCGTGCATTGAGGGGTGGTGAGGTCCCATATTGACTATCATGAGGTCTTTTCTTGTAGCCGGTCCATTCATAAGTTTTTCCTCGATTCATCTTTCCATGAATTGCTGAAAATTAAAATAAGTTCATAAAAATGCAAGATCTAATAAATCAAATAATTAAAAATTACTTTTTAAATTACTGAGTTTTTGACTCCCGAATATCCAATTGATTAATTAATTCTTTATAACGCATTTTATTTTTCTTTGATAAATAAGAAAGTAATCGTTGGCGTTTTCCGAGAATTTTACGTAGACCTCTTTGAGATAAATAGTCTTTTTTGTGCAATTCCAAATGTGAAGTAAGTCTTCGTATCTTATTGGTGAAACTGACTACTTGAAATTCAACAGATCCTCCATTTTCTTTTTTTTCTTCTTGCGAAATAACTGAGCTGAATGAATTTTTTACCATAAAATTAAATCTCCTTAGCCTTCTTTTTTTTTATAAATTATTATTGATCAGTAATAATAATGTTACTCGTTTTAATTTGATATACACAATAATCTTACTTTGATTAAGAATTTCTATTCTTTTTTTTTTTAATAAAATCTAGCAATCCCTTTTTTGAAAATTTCAGATAGGTATACAAAAGTCTGGTATATTTTTGCATGCACAAAAAATATTTAGACTGCAATTTTCAATTTAAAATGAAATAAGAATATTTTCTTGATTCATTTCTAAATCTAATAGATACGTCATTAAATTCAATTAATATCATCTATCAGAATCTAAGAGAGTGCCATATGTGTATTTCTTTGTCTTCATATACCATATAAGGTACGGGCAATATAGGAAAAATGTAGCATTAACTAATTTGCAATTGTGGATACATATGGATCCTTAGCATACTAAAACGACTGCTATTATTGGTATCAAACCAATACCGATTCATACAAGCTAAATCTTCTAATCGATAATTGGGCCAAAGAAAGAACTTTAATTTTTTTAGTTGATTTTGATATCTATCAAGATGTTTGCTTGTTTTATCTAAAACTTGATCATCTGTTTTCACCTTATTTCCATTGTAAAATGCTGTATTTCTCTGGATATCATTTTTATTCCCAGAATTGAAACAAATTAGAATTCTAAACTCTCTACGACCTCTAGGGGATAAGATATTTTCCGGAACAAGCAAATCATAATAATTGCTGGTTCTATTTTCAGTCATTTTTTGAGGTATTGCAATGGATTCAGCAAAACTCCTCTTATAAGGATAGCCTTTTTCTTGATATTTTTGATTAAATTGGTACTTATTCTTATGAACTAATGAAATACCTATGGTTTGAGACATAATAAATTTTCCATCATTTTTTACAGACAGACGAATGGGTTCTATAATAAGTATTCCAGTTCTAATTAATTCTGAAAGAATCAAGCCCTTCGAAGATAGCAGAATATCCAGACTCAGGTTGCCATTTTGAATAGAGGATATAAATTTGTTTGGGATCTAGCAGTCTAACCAGGAGACAACATATTTTGATGTTATTGAAAATTTTTTTATTTACGTATGCCGAACCATCCCATCTGCATTGAACACGAAAATATTTTTTTAGTAACAACTCAAACTCCTTGCTCATCTTTTTCGCGTATTGGTTTTGATTTATACGTTTTCTCCTATCTGCTACCGCAGAATCTTCTTGAAGATTTTTTTTGTGGTTTGAGTGAACTGAGTCAAGATCCTCTTTGGCCACAGATTCCTTTTCTGCTTTATTTCCATTTTCTAATTCAAAAGTTTTTTCCTTCGCTGATAGAAAAAGAGATCCTTTTTTCTTTTCAATGAGTTTTTTTTTTTTACTAAAAATTTCATTTCCATTCAATTTTTTTTCATTTCCATTCAAATTAAAAAGAAGTGATTTGATTGGTATCAGCCATGGATTAATCTTATATGCATTATAAAGTATCAAAAATTCTGGAAAGACCCACCCACGTTTCAAATTCGATCTGGAACCACTTAGTATTTCTTCATTCATTCTCATCCAATCAAAAAAAGTTTGTTTTTTTTTGTTGGATCGGTTGCTTTTTTTATCTTGATTAATTGTCAGATAAAACAAATGTTTCTTATTTATTTTTTTAATTAGTTGAAAATGATTAACCCCAGTTTTAGTATTTTTTTTACTGTTCGTGTCAGCCTCAATATGGATCCAGGATCGAATATCGACCTTATTTTTAATAGAAAAATGCAGCATTCTCCAATCAAAATATTTTCTATCCATAGTTTTTTCCAGATCTATAATATCATCTTCTCGTAGATAATTATTGATAAGGATATCAGTCAGTATATCAATAAATTTACATTTATCCGTGTTGTACTTATAAGAACTTTCTTGATTATTTTTTACTTCTACTGGTAATTCAACAATATATGAATCTTTATTATCTTCATAATTAATAGATTTATATGATAAACAATCATATATATATTTTTTTATTTTCTTATCTTTTTTATTCGGTAATGAGTCGTCTATTTCAAAATGATTTTGTTTTTTGTAAGCAATTAATCGGTTTTTTTCATCTGAAAAACATTGGTTAAAATCTTTATTTTTACGATCTTGCTTAACTCTATTTCGCCATTTTTGGGGGAGTAATTTTGACCATCTAATCGGATATAAATCCAAGTTATAATGACCCCTTAACCAGTTTTTCCATTGATTTCTCATTCCAGAATTTTCAAGATTATTTTGTTTTAGGTCGGAATGTAATATTTCGTGTGCTCCAACAACTTCAACAAAATAATCCTCTATTTCATTCTTAAGAAAACGAGATGTTCCGTGATATTGAAAGACAGGTCTTAACTTAGATAAATTAATAATTTGTGTTTGTGATAATTTGTAAAATAAATATGCTTGCGACAAGTATGATAAGTCCAAAAAGATCTTTCCATTCTTATTAGTAATATTGGAAAGTGACTTTTTGATAGTTGAAATAAAGTCAATTATACTTTGATTTGTTTTATCAATTCTTTCTTGATTTGATTCATTATTGAAAATGGATTTAGTAAATTTTTTTTTTATTGATTCAATAAAAAGTTGGCCATTCCTCGGCATATTAATCATACGTTGAAAACATATACATAGATATTTTTCAACAAAAAAATTTAGAAAATGATGCGATTTACGAATTAATCGTACATTTCTTTTTTTTAATATCTTTAAAATATTTTTCTGAGATTCAAATATTTTATCATCATAACTTATTTTGTTAGGACTAATTTCTGTATTTAGCAACTCTTGTTTCGTGTCTTTTCTAATTTTTTCAATTTTTTTTAGTATGGTGTTTGTTCTATCAGTCAAATCTTTCATTTTTTTTTCTCTCAATGAAAAATTTGTCCAATCCATAGAACTAATTACAATGGACGAGTCTTGGATCATTCGATTACTTATTATCGAATTTTTTTCGTTTTTAGCTTGATTCAACTTGTATATTTCTTTCAATTGAAATAATGGAATTGGGGTTCTTTGTAAAAGTGCTTTTATTCCTTCTTTTATCTTTATAAATAAAATGTTTTCGGTGACCTCTTTTTTTTTTTCTTTTGAAAAATTTATAATTTCTTTGAAAATTTTTATAAACAACTTTGTTCTTAAAAGTCTTCCAATACACATCTTTGTCCAGTTTTTTAAATTTTTTGCTCTTTCGGTTATTAACTCGGGTTCAAAAAACGAAAGGTTTCTTGTGCCAGTACCAAAAGGAAGGTCAGTTTCCATTCCCAAAATTGTTAAAAAAGAAAAATCCCTTTTCTTTTTTATTGAATCAGGGGATTCTAACCTAGATTTGGGCCACGGTTTCAGACGAAAAGGAAATAAGATCTTTATTTGAATACCGTCTGTTAACCAATTTTTTGGAAATTCGTTTTCTGATAATGGAATACCATTATATGTGCACTTTATATGAATTTCTTTATTCCAATTTTGAAAATCCTCATACCAGTCAGGAACTGCAAATAATAGCATACGGGTAAGGTTTTTAGCTATTATCAATGAGGGTAAGACAATATATTTTCTAATAATTGATTGAGTTATTAACAAAGAACCTCTTATTACTTGAGCAAATCGAATGCTATCCCAGAGTTCTCCTATTTCTATACGTCTTTCTTCTAAGGTGCTTTTCAACAACTTTCTACTTTTTTGCATATTTTCGCTTCTCGTTTCTTCTCTATTATTCGAAATAGTCAATTCTGTGTTTGTCCATATCCAAGGTCTAAAAAGTTTTTTCATTAGACCAGGAATATCAAAAAAACGAGATTTGGCTACTCTGTCAAAAAAAAGAAAAGAATGTACACGTTTTTGAAACAGTTTCCCAATAAATGTTTTACGTCGTTGAGCACGCATAGAGCCTTTGATTAGCTCTCGACGAAAATCCGATTGGTAGGAATAGCGTATCAGAGAAATTTGATCTGAGTCCTCAGACTCATCAGTATAGTTGATATTAGTATTAGTAGGAATATTTCTAATTTTTTCGTTCGCCTTTTGCCGATCAGTAAGCTTATTCCTATCATTAAAAAGTATGACATTTTTGGCTCTTCTTGAACGAATTTGATGATCTTCCGGCATATCTTCGTCGTTTTCTTGGATCAGTTGGTCTGTCTCCGTGATTAATTTGTATGACCAGCGAGGAACTTTTTTACTTATTTCTTTTATTGCAATCGAGTTTTCACCACTTTCTTTAGCTCCATCGAAGAAAAAGTTGAAAGATTTTCTTCGATCTTCTGACTCAATTTTATCTTCAATTTGTGGGTAATTAGTATTAAAAAAAATAACATGAATCTTATTTATCCAAATTTTCTTTTTCTCACTATCATTTTTTCTAGAACTTTTATTTAGCATTGAGAATAATAAAACTAAATTGATTCGTCTCCGGTAAGGACCACTCAACAACGGATCATATATTTTTGGTAAATAGTCTTTTTTAGTTTTATCATTACATAATTGAGTCCTTTTTTGCAGTACATCCCCAACTAAAGTAAGGGATCCGTGATCGAGAAGTCGAATTCTAGTTATAACTATTTTTTGAAAATTTATTTTTTTTTTTTTCATTGAGAGAATTCCAAGGATTATCGAATTGATAATAATAAAGTTTTTTTGTTGTCAACAAAGATATCTTTTTTTTTATCATTTCTAAAAAAGTTGCTATACTAGGTGGATGTGTAAAAACTATTCTGTCTTTTCCGTCACTTTCACATGTATAAAAAAAATATTGTGACATTTCGTTTCTAACAGCATTTTCAAATTTATCATTTTTTATATATCGAACTGGACGATTCCATCGTTTATAGTCGAAAAGGATAGTCACAAGAGGTTTTTCAAACCAGAAGAG
>NW_026123779.1:0-45609 GCF_025177605.1 Cucumis melo
TCCCCCGACGGTTTCTTCCCTTTGCTCCGTATTGGTCATAAGTCTTTCGATCTTCGGGTCTCGTGCTCCGAGGACTTCAACCCACACTCCTGGCATGCTCCCTGACACGTTTTCCGGAGGTATAGGTCGGGAAGCGAGCTCGTTGGAGGGAGAACTGTGGTGCGACCCAAAACGGTCCAAAAGATGGCCGAAGCTTCCAACGAGTGGCGAACGCTCGTCCGGTGTCAGAAACCACTGGAAATGCACTTGCAGCGAAGGAAACGGGCTGAGCTCGTGGACTTCCGGTGCTCGTCCCAAGAAAACGCGAGCGGGAATGCCCCGGACTCAGTTTTCTCGTCCTGGGGTAAAAAGCGGTCCCCGACGGTTTCTTCCCTTTGCTCCGTATTGGTCATAACTCTTTCGATCTTTGGGTCTCGTGCTCCGAGGACTTCAACCCACACTCCTGGCATGCTCCCTGACACGTTTTCCGGAGGTATAGGTCGGGAAGCGAGCTCGTTGGAGGGAGAACTGTGGTGCGACCCAAAACGGTCCAAAAGATGGCCGAAGCTTCCAACGAGTGGCGAACGCTCGTCCGGTGTCAGAAACCACTGGAAATGCACTTGCAGCGAAGGAAACGGGCTGAGCTCGAGGACTTCCGGTGCTCGTCCCAAGAAAACGCGAGCGGGAATGCCCCGGACTCAGTTTTCTCGTCCTGGGGTAAAAAGCGGTCCCCCGACGGTTTCTTCCCTTGGTCCCCCGACGGTTTCTTCCCTTTGCTCCGTATTGGTCATAAGTCTTTCGATCTTCGGGTCTCGTGCTCCGAGGACTTCAACCCACACTCCTGGCATGCTCCCTGACACGTTTTCCGGAGGTATAGGTCGGGAAGCGAGCTCGTTGGAGGGAGAACTGTGGTGCGACCCAAAACGGTCCAAAAGATGGCCGAAGCTTCCAACGAGTGGCGAACGCTCGTCCGGTGTCAGAAACCACTGGAAATGCACTTGCAGCGAAGGAAACGGGCTGAGCTCGAGGACTTCCGGTGCTCGTCCCAAGAAAACGCGAGCGGGAATGCCCCGGACTCAGTTTTCTCGTCCTGGGGTAAAAAGCGGTCCCCCGACGGTTTCTTCCCTTTGCTCCGTATTGGTCATAAGTCTTTCGATCTTCGGGTCTCGTGCTCCGAGGACTTCAACCCACACTCCTGGCATGCTCCCTGACACGTTTTCCGGAGGTATAGGTCGGGAAGCGAGCTCGTTGGAGGGAGAACTGTGGTGCGACCCAAAACGGTCCAAAAGATGGCCGAAGCTTCCAACGAGTGGCGAACGCTCGTCCGGTGTCAGAAACCACTGGAAATGCACTTGCAGCGAAGGAAACGGGCTGAGCTCGAGGACTTCCGGTGCTCGTCCCAAGAAAACGCGAGCGGGAATGCCCCGGACTCAGTTTTCTCGTCCTGGGGTAAAAAGCGGTCCCCCGACGGTTTCTTCCCTTTGCTCCGTATTGGTCATAAGTCTTTCGATCTTCGGGTCTCGTGCTCCGAGGACTTCAACCCACACTCCTGGCATGCTCCCTGACACGTTTTCCGGAGGTATAGGTCGGGAAGCGAGCTCGTTGGAGGGAGAACTGTGGTGCGACCCAAAACGGTCCAAAAGATGGCCGAAGCTTCCAACGAGTGGCGAACGCTCGTCCGGTGTCAGAAACCACTGGAAATGCACTTGCAGCGAAGGAAACGGGCTGAGCTCGAGGACTTCCGGTGCTCGTCCCAAGAAAACGCGAGCGGGAATGCCCCGGACTCAGTTTTCTCGTCCTGGGGTAAAAAGCGGTCCCCCGACGGTTTCTTCCCTTTGCTCCGTATTGGTCATAAGTCTTTCGATCTTCGGGTCTCGTGCTCCGAGGACTTCAACCCACACTCCTGGCATGCTCCCTGACACGTTTTCCGGAGGTATAGGTCGGGAAGCGAGCTCGTTGGAGGGAGAACTGTAACGAGAGTGGCGAACGCTCGTCCGTGTGTCAGAAACCACTGGAAATGCACTTGCAGCGAAGGAAACGGGGCTGAGCTCGAGGACTTCCGGGTGCTCGTCCCAAGAAAACGCGAGCGGGAATGCCCCGGACTCAGTTTTCTCGTCCTGGGGTAAAAAGCGGGTCCCCCGACGGTTTCTTCCCTTTGCTCCGTATTGGTCATAAGTCTTTCGATCTTCGGGTCTCGTGCTCCGAGGACTTCAACCCACACTCCTGGCATGCTCCCTGACACGTTTTCCGGAGGTATAGGTCGGGAAGCGAGCTCGTTGGAGGGAGAACTGTGGTGCGACCCAAAACGGTCAAAAAGATGGCCGAAGCTTCCAACGAGTGTGCGAAACGCTCGTCCGGTGTGTCAGAAACCACTGGAAATGCACTTGCAGCGAAGGAAACGGGCTGAGCTCGAGGACTTCCGGTGCTCGTCCCAAGAAAACGCGAGCGGAATGCCCCGGACTCAGTTTTCTCGTCCTGGGGTAAAAAGCGGTCCCCCGACGGTTTCTTCCCTTTGCTCCGTATTGGTCATAAGTCTTTCGATCTTCGGGTCTCGTGCTCCGAGGACTTCAACCCACACTCCTGGCATGCTCCCTGACACGTTTTCCGGAGGTATAGGTCGGGAAGCGAGCTCGTTGGAGGGAGAACTGTGGTGCGACCCAAAACGGTCCAAAAGATGGCCGAAGCTTCCAACGAGTGGCGAGTACGCTCGTCCGGTGTCAGAAACCACTGGAAATGCACTTGCAGCGAAGGAAACGGGCTGAGCTCGAGGACTTCCGGTGCTCGTCCCAAGAAAACGCGAGCGGGGAATGCCCCGGACTCAGTTTTCTCGTCCTGGGGTAAAAAGCGGTCCCCCGACGGTTTCTTCCCTTTGCTCCGTATTGGTCATAAGTCTTTCGATCTTCGGGTCTCGTGCTCCGAGGACTTCAACCCACACTCCTGGCATGCTCCCTGACACGTTTTCCGGAGGTATAGGTCGGGAAGCGAGCTCGTTGGAGGGAGAACTGTGGTGCGACCCAAAACGGTCAAAAAGATGGCCGAAGCTTCCAACGAGTGGCGAAACGCTCGTCCGGTGTCAGAAACCACTGGAAATGCACTTGCAGCGAAGGAAACGGGCTGAGCTCGAGGACTTCCGGTGCTCGTCCCAAGAAAACGCGAGCGGGGAATGCCCCGGACTCAGTTTTCTCGTCCTGGGGGTAAAAAGCGGTCCCCCCGACGGTTTCTTCCCTTTGCTCCGTATTGGTCATAAGTCTTTCGATCTTCGGGTCTCGTCGTGCTCCGAGGACTTCAACCCACACTCCTGGCATGCTCCCTGACACGTTTTCCGGAGGTATAGGTCGGGAAGCGAGGCTCGTTGGAGGGAGAACTGTGGTGCGACCCAAAACGGTCCAAAAGATGGCCGAAGCTTCCAACGAGTGGCGACTACGCTCGTCCGGTGTCAGAAACCACTGGAAATGCACTTGCAGCGAAGGAAACGGGCTGAGCTCGAGGACTTCCGGTGCTCGTCCCAAGAAAACGCGAGCGGGAATGCCCCGGACTCAGTTTTCTCGTCCTGGGGTAAAAAGCGGTCCCCCGACGGTTTCTTCCCTTTGCTCCGTATTGGTCATAAGTCTTTCGATCTTCGGGTCTCGTGCTCCGAGGACTTCAACCCACACTCCTGGCATGCTCCCCTGACACGTTTTCCGGAGGTATAGGTCGGGAAGCGAGCTCGTTGGAGGGAGAACTGTGGTGCGACCCAAAACGGTCAAAAAGATGGCCGAAGCTTCCAACGAGTGGCGAACGCTCGTCCGGTGTCAGAAACCACTGGAAATGCACTTGCAGCGAAGGAAACGGGCTGAGGAAGGAAACGGGCTGAGCTCGAGGACTTCCGGTGCTCGTCCCAAGAAAACGCGAGCGGGAATGCCCCGGACTCAGTTTTCTCGTCCTGGGGTAAAAAGCGGTCCCCCGACGGTTTCTTCCCTTTGCTCCGTATTGGTCATAAGTCTTTCGATCTTCGGGTCTCGTGCTCCGAGGACTTCAACCCACACTCCTGGCATGCTCCCTGACACGTTTTCCGGAGGTATAGGTCGGGAAGCGAGCTCGTTGGAGGGAGAACTGTGGTGCGACCCAAAACGGTCCAAAAGATGGCCGAAGCTTCCAACGAGTGGCGAACGCTCGTCCGGTGTCAGAAACCACTGGAAATGCACTTGCAGCGAAGGAAACGGGCTGAGCTCGAGGACTTCCGGTGCTCGTCCCAAGAAAACGCGAGCGGGAATGCCCCGGACTCAGTTTTCTCGTCCTGGGGTAAAAAGCGGTCCCCCGACGGTTTCTTCCCTTTGCTCCGTATTGGTCATAAGTCTTTCGATCTTCGGGTCTCGTGCTCCGAGGACTTCAACCCACACTCCTGGCATGCTCCCTGACACGTTTTCCGGAGGTATAGGTCGGGAAGCGAGCTCGTTGGAGGGAGAACTGTGGTGCGACCCAAAACGGTCCAAAAGATGGCCGAAGCTTCCAACGAGTGGCGAACGCTCGTCCGGTGTCAGAAACCACTGGAAATGCACTTGCAGCGAAGGAAACGGGCTGAGCTCGAGGACTTCCGGTGCTCGTCCCAAGAAAACGCGAGCGGGAATGCCCCGGACTCAGTTTTCTCGTCCTGGGGTAAAAAGCGGTCCCCCGACGGTTTCTTCCCTTTGCTCCGTATTGGTCATAAGTCTTTCGATCTTCGGGTCTCGTGCTCCGAGGACTTCAACCCACACTCCTGGCATGCTCCCTGACACGTTTTCCGGAGGTATAGGTCGGGAAGCGAGCTCGTTGGAGGGAGAACTGTGGTGCGACCCAAAACGGTCCAAAAGATGGCCGAAGCTTCCAACGAGTGGCGAACGCTCGTCCGGTGTCAGAAACCACTGGAAATGCACTTGCAGCGAAGGAAACGGGCTGAGCTCGAGGACTTCCGGTGCTCGTCCCAAGAAAACGCGAGCGGGAATGCCCCGGACTCAGTTTTCTCGTCCTGGGGTAAAAAGCGGTCCCCCGACGGTTTCTTCCCTTTGCTCCGTATTGGTCATAAGTCTTTCGATCTTCGGGTCTCGTGCTCCGAGGACTTCAACCCACACTCCTGGCATGCTCCCTGACACGTTTTCCGGAGGTATAGGTCGGGAAGCGAGCTCGTTGGAGGGAGAACTGTGGTGCGACCCAAAACGGTCCAAAAGATGGCCGAAGCTTCCAACGAGTGGCGAACGCTCGTCCGGTGTCAGAAACCACTGGAAATGCACTTGCAGCGAAGGAAACGGGCTGAGCTCGAGGACTTCCGGTGCTCGTCCCAAGAAAACGCGAGCGGGAATGCCCCGGACTCAGTTTTCTCGTCCTGGGGTAAAAAGCGGTCCCCCGACGGTTTCTTCCCTTTGCTCCGTATTGGTCATAAGTCTTTCGATCTTCGGGTCTCGTGCTCCGAGGACTTCAACCCACACTCCTGGCATGCTCCCTGACACGTTTTCCGGAGGTATAGGTCGGGAAGCGAGCTCGTTGGAGGGAGAACTGTGGTGCGACCCAAAACGGTCCAAAAGATGGCCGAAGCTTCCAACGAGTGGCGAACGCTCCCGTGTCAAGAAACCACTGAAATGCACTTGCAGCGAAGGAAACGGGCTGAGCTCGAGGACTTCCGGTGCTCGTCGCAAGAAAACGCGAGCGGGAATGCCCCGGACTCAGTTTTCCTCGTCCTGGGGTAAAAAGCGGTCCCCCGACGGTTTCTTCCCTTTGCTCCGTATTGGTCCATAAGTCTTTCGATCTTCGGGTCTCGTGCTCCGAGGACTTCAACCGAACACTCCTGGCATGCTCCCTGACACGTTTTCGTGGAGGTATAGGTCGGGAAGCGAGCTCGTTGGAGGGAGAACTGTGGTGCGACCCAAAACGGTCCAAAAGATGGCCGAAGCTTCCAACGAGTGGCGAACGCTCGTCCGGTGTCAGAAACCACTGGAAAATGCACTTGCAGCGAAGGAAACGGGCTGAGCTCGAGGACTTCCGGTGCTCGTCCCAAGAAAACGCGAGCGGGAATGCCCCGGACTCAGTTTTCTCGTCCTGGGGTAAAAAGCGGTCCCCCCGACGGTTTCTTCCTTTGCTCCGTATTGGTCATAAGTCTTTCGATCTTCGGGTCTCCGTGCTCCGAGGACTTCAACCCACACTCCTGGCATGCTCCCTGACACGTTTTCTCGAGGTATAGGTCGGGAAGCGAGCTCGTTGGAGGGAGAACTGTGGTGCGACCCAAACGGTCCAAAAGATGGCCGAAGCTTCCAACGAGTGGCGAACGCCTCGTCCGGTGTCAGAAACCACTGGAAATGCACTTGCAGCGAAGGAAACGGGCTGAGCTCGAGGACTTCCGGTGCTCGTCCCAAGAAAACGCGAGCGGAATGCCCCCGGACTCAGTTTTCTCGTCCTGGGGTAAAAAGCGGTCCCCCGACGGTTTCTTCCCTTTGCTCGCTATTGGTCATAAGTCTTTCGATCTTCGGGTCTCGTGCTCCGAGGACTTCAACCCACACTCCTGGCATGCTCCCTGACACGTTTTCCGGAGGTATAGGTCGGGAAGCGAGCTCGTTGGAGGGAGAACTGTGGTGCGACCCAAAACGGTCCAAAAGATGGCCGAAGCTTCCAACGAGTGGCGAATCGCTCGTCCGGTGTCAGGAAACCACTGGAAATGCACTTGCAGCGAAGGAAACGGGCTGAGCTCGAGGACTTCCGGTGCTCGTCCCAAGAAAACGCGAGCGGGAATGCCCCGGACTCAGTTTTCTCGTCCTGGGGTAAAAAGCGGTCCCCCGACGGTTCTTTCCCTTTGCTCCGTATTGGTCAGAAGTCTTTCGATCTTCGGGTCTCGTGCTCCGAGGACTTCAACCCACACTCTCGGCATGCTCCCTGACACGTTTTCCGGAGGTATAGGTCGGGAAGCGAGCTCGTTGGAGGGAGAACTGTGGTGCGACCCAAAACGGTCCAAAAGATGGCCGAAGCTTCCAACGAGTGGCGAACGCTCGTCCGGTGTCAGAAACCACTGGAAATGCACTTGCAGCGAAGGAAACGGGCTGAGCTCGAGGACTTCCGGTGCTCGTCCCAAGAAAACGCGAGCGGTGAATGCCCCGGACTCAGTTTTCTCGTCCTGGGGTAAAAAGCGGTCCCCCGACGGTTTCTTCCCTTTGCTCCGTATTGGTCATAAGTCTTTCGATCTTCGGGTCTCGTGCTCCGAGGACTTCAACCCACACTCCTGGCATGCTCCCTGACACGTTTTCCGGAGGTATAGGTCGGGGAAGCGAGCTCGTTGGAGGGAGAACTGTGGTGCGACCCAAAACGGTCCAAAAGATGGCCGAAGCTTCCAACGAGTGGCGAACGCTCGTCCGGTGTCAGAAACCACTGGAAATGCACTTGCAGCGAAGGAAACGGGCTGAGCTCGAGGACTTCCGGTGCTCGTCCCAAGAAAACGCGAGCGGGAATGCCCCGGACTCAGTTTTCTCGTCCTGGGGTAAAAAGCGGTCCCCCGACGGTTTCTTCCCTTTGCTCCGTATTGGTCATAAGTCTTTCGATCTTCGGGTCTCGTGCTCCGAGGACTTCAACCCACACTCCTGGCATGCTCCCTGACACGTTTTCGCGAGGTATAGGTCGGGAAGCGAGCTCGTTGGAGGGAGAACTGTGGTGCGACCCAAAACGGTCCAAAAGATGGCCGAAGCTTCCAACGAGTGGCGAACGCTCGTCCGGTGTCAGAAAACCACTGGAAATGCACTTGCAGCGAAGGAAACGGCTGAGCTCGAGGACTTCCGGTGCTCGTCCCAAGAAAACGCGAGCGGGAATGCCCCGGACTCAGTTTTCTCGTCCTGGGGTAAAAAGCGGTCCCCCGACGGTTTCTTCCATTGCTCCGTATTGGTCATAAGTCTTTCGATCTTCGGGTCTCGTGCTCCGAGGACTTCAACCCACACTCCTGGCGTGCTCCCTGAACACGTTTTCCGGAGGTATAGGTCGGAAGCGAGCCTCGTTGGAGGGAGAACTGTGGTGCGACCCAAAACGGTCCAAAAGATGGCCGAAGCTTCCAACGAGTGGCGAACGCTCGGTCCGGTGTCAGAAACCACTGGAAATGCACTTGCAGCGAAGGAAACGGGCTGAGCTCGAGGACTTCCGGTGCTCGTCCCAAGAAAACGCGAGCGGGAATGCCCCGGACTCAGTTTTCTCGTCCTGGGGTAAAAAGCGGTCCCCGACGGTTTCTTCCCTTTGCTCCGTATTGGTCATAAGTCTTTCGATCTTCGGGTCTCGTGCTCCGAGGACTTCAACCCACACTCCTGGCATGCTCCCTGACACGTTTTCCGGAGGTATAGGTCGGGAAGCGAGCTCGTTGGAGGGGAGAACTGTGGTGCGACCCAAAACGGTCCAAAAGATGGCCGAAGCTTCCAACGAGTGGCGAACGCTCGGTCCGGTGTCAGAAACCACTGGAAATGCACTTGCAGCGAAGGAAACGGGCTGAGCTCGAGGACTCTCCGGTGCTCGTCCCAAGAAAACGCGAGCGGGAATGCCCCGGACTCAGTTTTCCTCGTCCTGGGGGTAAAAAGCGGTCCCCCGACGGTTTCTTCCCTTTGCTCCGTATTGGTCATAAGTCTTTCGATCTTCGGGTCTCGTGCTCCGAGGACTTCAACCCACACTCCTGGCATGCTCCCTGACACGTTTTCCGGAGGTATAGGTCGGGAAGCGAGCTCGTTGGAGGGAGAACTGTGTGCGACCCAAAACGGTCCAAAAGATGGCCGAAGCTTCCAACAAGGTGGCGAACGCTCGTCCGGTGTCAGAAACCACTGGAAATGCACTTGCAGCGAAGGAGAAACGGCTGAGCTCGAGGACCTTCGGGTGCTCGTCCCAAGAAAACGCGAGCGGGAATGCCCCGGACTCAGTTTTCTCGTCCTGGGGTAAAAAGCGGTCCCCCGACGGTTTCTTCCCCTTTGCTCGTATTGGTCATAAGTCTTTCGATCTTCGAGTCTCGTGCTCCGAGGACTTCAACCCACACTCCTGGCATGCTCCCTGACACGTTTTCCGGAGGTATAGGTCGGGAAGCGAGCTCGTTGGAGGGAGAACTGTGGTGCGACCCAAAACGGTCCAAAAGATGGCCGAAGCTTTCAACGAGTGGCGAACGCTCGTCCGGTGTCAGAAACCACTGGAAATGCACTTGCAGCGAAGGAAACGGGCTGAGCTCGAGGACTTCCGGTGCTCGTCCCAAGAAAACGCGAGCGGGAATGCCCCGGACTCAGTTTTCTCGTCCTGGGGTAAAAAGCGGTCCCCCGACGGTTTCTTCCCTTTGCTACGTATTGGTCACAAGTCTTTCGATCTTCGGGTCTCGTGCTCCGAGGACTTCAACCCACACTCCTGGCATGCTCCCTGACACGTTTTCCGGAGGTATAGGTCGGGAAGCGAGCTCGTTGGAGGGAGAACTGTGGTGCGACCCAAAACGGTCCAAAAGATGGCCGAAGCTTCCAACGAGTGGCGAACGCTCGTCCGGTGTCAGAAACCACTGGAAATGCACTTGCAGCGAAGGAAACGGGCTGAGCTCGAGGACTTCCGGTGCTCGTCCCAAGAAAACGCGAGCGGGAATGCCCCGGACTCAGTTTTCTCGTCCTGGGGTAAAAAGCGGTCCCCCGACGGTTTCTTCCCTTTGCTCCGTATTGGTCATAAGTCTTTCGATCTTCGGGTCTCGTGCTCCGAGGACTTCAACCCACACTCCTGGCATGCTCCCTGACACGTTTTCCGGAGGTATAGGTCGGGAAGCGAGCTCGTTGGAGGGAGAAATTTGGTGCGACCCAAAACGGTCCAAAAGATGGACGAAGCTTCCAACGAGTGGCGAACGCTCGTCCGGTGTCAGAAACCACTGGAAATGCACTTGCAGCGAAGGAAACGGGCTGAGCTCGAGGACTTCCGGTGCTCGTCCCAAGAAAACGCGAGCGGGAATGCCCCGGACTCAGTTTTCTCGTCCTGGGGTAAAAAGCGGTCCCCCGACGGTTTCCTCCCTTTGCTCCGTATTGGTCATAAGTCTTTCGATCTTCGGGTCTCGTGCTCCGAGGACTTCAACCCACACTCCTGGCATGCTCCCTGACACGTTTTCCGGAGGTATAGGTCGGGAAGCGAGCTCGTTGAAGGGAGAACTGTGGTGCGACCCAAAACGGTCCAAAAGATGGCCGAAGCTTCCAACGAGTGGCGAACGCTCGTCCGGTGTCAAAAACCACTGGAAATGCACTTGCAGCGAGGGAAACGGGCTGAGCTCGAGGACTTCCGGTGCTCGTCCCAAGAAAACGCGAGCGAGAATGCCCCGGACTCAGTTTTCTCGTCCTGGGGTAAAAAGCGGTCCCCCGACGGTTTCTTCCCTTTGCCCCGTATTGGTCATAAGTCTTTCGATCTTCGGGTCTCGTGCTCTGAGGACTTCAACCCACACTCCGGCATGCTCCCTGACACGTTTTCCGGAGGTATAGGTCGGGAAGCGAGCTCGTTGGAGGGAGAACTGTGGTGCGACCCAAAACGGTCCAAAAGATGGCCGAAGCTTCCAACGAGTGGCGAACGCTCGTCCGGTGTCAGAAACCACTGGAAATGCGCTTGCAGCGAAGGAAACGGGCTGAGCTCGAGGACTTCCGGTGCTCGTCCCAAGAAAACGCGAGCGGGAATGCCCCGGACTCAGTTTTCTCGTCCTGGGGTAAAAAGCGGTCCCCCGACGGTTTCTTCCCTTTGCTCCGTATTGGTCATAAGTCTTTCGATCTTCGGGTCTCGTGCTCCGAGGACTTCAACCCACACTCCTGGCATGCTCCCTGACACGTTTTCCGGAGGTATAGGTCGGGAAGCGAGCTCGTTGGAGGGAGAACTGTGGTGCGACCCAAAACGGTCCAAAAGATGGCCGAAGCTTCCAACGAGTGGCGAACGCTCGTCCGGTGTCAGAAACCACTGGAAATGCACTTGCAGCGAAGGAAACGGGCTGAGCTCGAGGACTTCCGGTGCTCGTCCCAAGAAAACGCGAGCGGGAATGCCCCGGACTCAGTTTTCTCGTCCTGGGGTAAAAAGCGGTCCCCCGACGGTTTCTTCCCATTGCTCCGTATTGGTCATAAGTCTTTCGATCTTCGGGTCTCGTGCTCCGAGGACTTCAACCCACACTCCTGGCGTGCTCCCGAACACGTTTTCCGGAGGTATAGGTCGGGAAGCGAGCTCGTTGGAGGGAGAACTGTGGTGCGACCCAAAACGGTCCAAAAGATGGCCGAAGCTTCCAACGAGTGGCGAACGCTGGTCCGGTGTCAGAAACCACTGGAAATGCACTTGCAGCGAAGGAAACGGGCTGAGCTCGAGGACTTCCGGTGCTCGTCCCAAGAAAACGCGAGCGGGAATGCCCCGGACTCAGTTTTCTCGTCCTGGGGTAAAAAGCGGTCCCCCGACGGTTTCTTCCCTTTGCTCCGTATTGGTCATAAGTCTTTCGATCTTCGGGTCTCGTGCTCCGAGGACTTCAACCCACACTCCTGGCGTGCTCCCTGACACGTTTTCCGGAGGTATAGGTCGGGAAGCGAGCTCGTTGGAGGGAGAACTGTGGTGCGACCCAAAACGGTCCAAAAGATGGCCGAAGCTTCCAACGAGTGGCGAACGCTCGTCCGGTGTCAGAAACCACTGGAAATGCACTTGCAGCGAAGGAAACGGGCTGAGCTCGAGGACTTCCGGTGCTCGTCCCAAGAAAACGCGAGCGGGAATGCCCCGGACTCAGTTTTCTCGTCCTGGGGTAAAAAGCGGTCCCCCGACGGTTTCTTCCCTTTGCTCCGTATTGGTCATAAGTCTTTCGATCTTCGGGTCTCGTGCTCCGAGGACTTCAACCCACACTCCTGGCATGCTCCCTGACACGTTTTCCGGAGGTATAGGTCGGGAAGCGAGCTCGTTGGAGGGAGAACTGTGGTGCGACCCAAAACGGTCCAAAAGATGGCCGAAGCTTCCAACAAGTGGCGAACGCTCGTCCGGTGTCAGAAACCACTGGAAATGCACTTGCAGCGAAGGAAACGGGCTGAGCTCGAGGACCTCTGGTGCTCGTCCCAAGAAAACGCGAGCGGGAATGCCCCGGACTCAGTTTTCTCGTCCTGGGGTAAAAAGCGGTCCCCCGACGGTTTCTTCCCTTTGCTCCGTATTGGTCATAAGTCTTTCGATCTTCGAGTCTCGTGCTCCGAGGACTTCAACCCACACTCCTGGCATGCTCCCTGACACGTTTTCCGGAGGTATAGGTCGGGAAGCGAGCTCGTTGGAGGGAGAACTGTGGTGCGACCCAAAACGGTCCAAAAGATGGCCGAAGCTTTCAACGAGTGGCGAACGCTCGTCCGGTGTCAGAAACCACTGGAAATGCACTTGCAGCGAAGGAAACGGGCTGAGCTCGAGGACTTCCGGTGCTCGTCCCAAGAAAACGCGAGCGGGAATGCCCCGGACTCAGTTTTCTCGTCCTGGGGTAAAAAGCGGTCCCCCGACGGTTTCTTCCCTTTGCTACGTATTGGTCACAAGTCTTTCGATCTTCGGGTCTCGTGCTCCGAGGACTTCAACCCACACTCCTGGCATGCTCCCTGACACGTTTTCCGGAGGTATAGGTCGGGAAGCGAGCTCGTTGGAGGGAGAACTGTGGTGCGACCCAAAACGGTCCAAAAGATGGCCGAAGCTTCCAACGAGTGGCGAACGCTCGTCCGGTGTCAGAAACCACTGGAAATGCACTTGCAGCGAAGGAAACGGGCTGAGCTCGAGGACTTCCGGTGCTCGTCCCAAGAAAACGCGAGCGGGAATGCCCCGGACTCAGTTTTCTCGTCCTGGGGTAAAAAGCGGTCCCCCGACGGTTTCTTCCCTTTGCTCCGTATTGGTCATAAGTCTTTCGATCTTCGGGTCTCGTGCTCCGAGGACTTCAACCCACACTCCTGGCATGCTCCCTGACACGTTTTCCGGAGGTATAGGTCGGGAAGCGAGCTCGTTGGAGGGAGAAATTTGGTGCGACCCAAAACGGTCCAAAAGATGGACGAAGCTTCCAACGAGTGGCGAACGCTCGTCCGGTGTCAGAAACCACTGGAAATGCACTTGCAGCGAAGGAAACGGGCTGAGCTCGAGGACTTCCGGTGCTCGTCCCAAGAAAACGCGAGCGGGAATGCCCCGGACTCAGTTTTCTCGTCCTGGGGTAAAAAGCGGTCCCCCGACGGTTTCCTCCCTTTGCTCCGTATTGGTCATAAGTCTTTCGATCTTCGGGTCTCGTGCTCCGAGGACTTCAACCCACACTCCTGGCATGCTCCCTGACACGTTTTCCGGAGGTATAGGTCGGGAAGCGAGCTCGTTGAAGGGAGAACTGTGGTGCGACCCAAAACGGTCCAAAAGATGGCCGAAGCTTCCAACGAGTGGCGAACGCTCGTCCGGTGTCAAAAACCACTGGAAATGCACTTGCAGCGAGGGAAACGGGCTGAGCTCGAGGACTTCCGGTGCTCGTCCCAAGAAAACGCGAGCGAGAATGCCCCGGACTCAGTTTTCTCGTCCTGGGGTAAAAAGCGGTCCCCCGACGGTTTCTTCCCTTTGCCCCGTATTGGTCATAAGTCTTTCGATCTTCGGGTCTCGTGCTCTGAGGACTTCAACCCACACTCCGGCATGCTCCCTGACACGTTTTCCGGAGGTATAGGTCGGGAAGCGAGCTCGTTGGAGGGAGAACTGTGGTGCGACCCAAAACGGTCCAAAAGATGGCCGAAGCTTCCAACGAGTGGCGAACGCTCGTCCGGTGTCAGAAACCACTGGAAATGCGCTTGCAGCGAAGGAAACGGGCTGAGCTCGAGGACTTCCGGTGCTCGTCCCAAGAAAACGCGAGCGGGAATGCCCCGGACTCAGTTTTCTCGTCCTGGGGTAAAAAGCGGTCCCCCGACGGTTTCTTCCCTTTGCTCCGTATTGGTCATAAGTCTTTCGATCTTCGGGTCTCGTGCTCCGAGGACTTCAACCCACACTCCTGGCATGCTCCCTGACACGTTTTCCGGAGGTATAGGTCGGGAAGCGAGCTCGTTGGAGGGAGAACTGTGGTGCGACCCAAAACGGTCCAAAAGATGGCCGAAGCTTCCAACGAGTGGCGAACGCTCGTCCGGTGTCAGAAACCACTGGAAATGCACTTGCAGCGAAGGAAACGGGCTGAGCTCGAGGACTTCCGGTGCTCGTCCCAAGAAAACGCGAGCGGGAATGCCCCGGACTCAGTTTTCTCGTCCTGGGGTAAAAAGCGGTCCCCCGACGGTTTCTTCCCATTGCTCCGTATTGGTCATAAGTCTTTCGATCTTCGGGTCTCGTGCTCCGAGGACTTCAACCCACACTCCTGGCGTGCTCCCGAACACGTTTTCCGGAGGTATAGGTCGGGAAGCGAGCTCGTTGGAGGGAGAACTGTGGTGCGACCCAAAACGGTCCAAAAGATGGCCGAAGCTTCCAACGAGTGGCGAACGCTGGTCCGGTGTCAGAAACCACTGGAAATGCACTTGCAGCGAAGGAAACGGGCTGAGCTCGAGGACTTCCGGTGCTCGTCCCAAGAAAACGCGAGCGGGAATGCCCCGGACTCAGTTTTCTCGTCCTGGGGTAAAAAGCGGTCCCCCGACGGTTTCTTCCCTTTGCTCCGTATTGGTCATAAGTCTTTCGATCTTCGGGTCTCGTGCTCCGAGGACTTCAACCCACACTCCTGGCGTGCTCCCTGACACGTTTTCCGGAGGTATAGGTCGGGAAGCGAGCTCGTTGGAGGGAGAACTGTGGTGCGACCCAAAACGGTCCAAAAGATGGCCGAAGCTTCCAACGAGTGGCGAACGCTCGTCCGGTGTCAGAAACCACTGGAAATGCACTTGCAGCGAAGGAAACGGGCTGAGCTCGAGGACTTCCGGTGCTCGTCCCAAGAAAACGCGAGCGGGAATGCCCCGGACTCAGTTTTCTCGTCCTGGGGTAAAAAGCGGTCCCCCGACGGTTTCTTCCCTTTGCTCCGTATTGGTCATAAGTCTTTCGATCTTCGGGTCTCGTGCTCCGAGGACTTCAACCCACACTCCTGGCATGCTCCCTGACACGTTTTCCGGAGGTATAGGTCGGGAAGCGAGCTCGTTGGAGGGAGAACTGTGGTGCGACCCAAAACGGTCCAAAAGATGGCCGAAGCTTCCAACAAGTGGCGAACGCTCGTCCGGTGTCAGAAACCACTGGAAATGCACTTGCAGCGAAGGAAACGGGCTGAGCTCGAGGACCTCTGGTGCTCGTCCCAAGAAAACGCGAGCGGGAATGCCCCGGACTCAGTTTTCTCGTCCTGGGGTAAAAAGCGGTCCCCCGACGGTTTCTTCCCTTTGCTCCGTATTGGTCATAAGTCTTTCGATCTTCGAGTCTCGTGCTCCGAGGACTTCAACCCACACTCCTGGCATGCTCCCTGACACGTTTTCCGGAGGTATAGGTCGGGAAGCGAGCTCGTTGGAGGGAGAACTGTGGTGCGACCCAAAACGGTCCAAAAGATGGCCGAAGCTTTCAACGAGTGGCGAACGCTCTTCCGGTGTCAGAAACCACTGGAAATGCACTTGCAGCGAAGGAAACGGGCTGAGCTCGAGGACTTCCGGTGCTCGTCCCAAGAAAACGCGAGCGGGAATGCCCCGGACTCAGTTTTCTCGTCCTGGGGTAAAAAGCGGTCCCCCGACGGTTTCTTCCCTTTGCTACGTATTGGTCACAAGTCTTTCGATCTTCGGGTCTCGTGCTCCGAGGACTTCAACCCACACTCCTGGCATGCTCCCTGACACGTTTTCCGGAGGTATAGGTCGGGAAGCGAGCTCGTTGGAGGGAGAACTGTGGTGCGACCCAAAACGGTCCAAAAGATGGCCGAAGCTTCCAACGAGTGGCGAACGCTCGTCCGGTGTCAGAAACCACTGGAAATGCACTTGCAGCGAAGGAAACGGGCTGAGCTCGAGGACTTCCGGTGCTCGTCCCAAGAAAACGCGAGCGGGAATGCCCCGGACTCAGTTTTCTCGTCCTGGGGTAAAAAGCGGTCCCCCGACGGTTTCTTCCCTTTGCTCCGTATTGGTCATAAGTCTTTCGATCTTCGGGTCTCGTGCTCCGAGGACTTCAACCCACACTCCTGGCATGCTCCCTGACACGTTTTCCGGAGGTATAGGTCGGGAAGCGAGCTCGTTGGAGGGAGAAATTTGGTGCGACCCAAAACGGTCCAAAAGATGGACGAAGCTTCCAACGAGTGGCGAACGCTCGTCCGGTGTCAGAAACCACTGGAAATGCACTTGCAGCGAAGGAAACGGGCTGAGCTCGAGGACTTCCGGTGCTCGTCCCAAGAAAACGCGAGCGGGAATGCCCCGGACTCAGTTTTCTCGTCCTGGGGTAAAAAGCGGTCCCCCGACGGTTTCCTCCCTTTGCTCCGTATTGGTCATAAGTCTTTCGATCTTCGGGTCTCGTGCTCCGAGGACTTCAACCCACACTCCTGGCATGCTCCCTGACACGTTTTCCGGAGGTATAGGTCGGGAAGCGAGCTCGTTGAAGGGAGAACTGTGGTGCGACCCAAAACGGTCCAAAAGATGGCCGAAGCTTCCAACGAGTGGCGAACGCTCGTCCGGTGTCAAAAACCACTGGAAATGCACTTGCAGCGAGGGAAACGGGCGGAGCTCGAGGACTTCCGGTGCTCGTCCCAAGAAAACGCGAGCGAGAATGCCCCGGACTCAGTTTTCTCGTCCTGGGGTAAAAAGCGGTCCCCCGACGGTTTCTTCCCTTTGCCCCGTATTGGTCATAAGTCTTTCGATCTTCGGGTCTCGTGCTCTGAGGACTTCAACCCACACTCCGGCATGCTCCCTGACACGTTTTCCGGAGGTATAGGTCGGGAAGCGAGCTCGTTGGAGGGAGAACTGTGGTGCGACCCAAAACGGTCCAAAAGATGGCCGAAGCTTCCAACGAGTGGCGAACGCTCGTCCGGTGTCAGAAACCACTGGAAATGCACTTGCAGCGAAGGAAACGGGCTGAGCTCGAGGACTTCCGGTGCTCGTCCCAAGAAAACGCGAGCGGGAATGCCCCGGACTCAGTTTTCTCGTCCTGGGGTAAAAAGCGGTCCCCCGACGGTTTCTTCCCTTTGCTCCGTATTGGTCATAAGTCTTTCGATCTTCGGGTCTCGTGCTCCGAGGACTTCAACCCACACTCCTGGCATGCTCCCTGACACGTTTTCCGGAGGTATAGGTCGGGAAGCGAGCTCGTTGGAGGGAGAACTGTGGTGCGACCCAAAACGGTCCAAAAGATGGCCGAAGCTTCCAACGAGTGGCGAACGCTCGTCCGGTGTCAGAAACCACTGGAAATGCACTTGCAGCGAAGGAAACGGGCTGAGCTCGAGGACTTCCGGTGCTAGTCCCAAGAAAACGCGAGCGGGAATGCCCCGGACTCAGTTTTCTCGTCCTGGGGTAAAAAGCGGTCCCCCGACGGTTTCTTCCCTTTGCTGCGTATTGGTCATAAGTCTTTCGATCTTCGGGTCTCGTGCTCCGAGGACTACAACCCACACTCCTGGCGTGCTCCCGAACACGTTTTCCGGAGGTATAGGTCGGGAAGCGAGCTCGTTGGAGGGAGAACTGTGGTGCGACCCAAAACGGTCCAAAAGATGGCCGAAGCTTCCAACGAGTGGCGAACGCTGGTCCGGTGTCAGAAACCACTGGAAATGCACTTGCAGCGAAGGATACGGGCTGAGCTCGAGGACTTCCGGTGCTCGTCCCAAGAAAACGCGAGCGGGAATGCCCCGGACTCAGTTTTCTCGTCCTGGGGTAAAAAGCGGTCCCCCGACGGTTTCTTCCCTTTGCTCCATATTGGTCATAAGTCTTTCGATCTTCGGGTCTCGTGCTCCGAGGACTTCAACCCACACTCCTGGCATGCTCCCTGACACGTTTTCCGGAGGTATAGGTCGGGAAGCGAGCTCGTTGGAGGGAGAACTGTGGTGCGACCCAAAACGGTCCAAAAGATGGCCGAAGCTTCCAACGAGTGGCGAACGCTCGTCCGGTGTCAGAAACCACTGGAAATGCACTTGCAGCGAAGGAAACGGGCTGAGCTCGAGGACTTCCGGTGCTCGTCCCAAGAAAACGCGAGCGGGAATGCCCCGGACTCAGTTTTCTCGTCCTGGGGTAAAAAGCGGTCCCCCGACGGTTTCTTCCCTTTGCTCCGTATTGGTCATAAGTCTTTCGATCTTCGGGTCTCGTGCTTCGAGGACTTCAACGAACACTCCTGGCATGCTCCCTGACACGTTTTCCGGAGGTATAGGTCGGGAAGCGAGCTCGTTGGAGGGAGAACTGTGGTGCGACCCAAAACGGTCCAAAAGATGGCCGAAGCTTCCAACGAGTGGCGAACGCTCGTCCGGTGTCAGAAACCACTGGAAATGCACTTGCAGCGAAGGAAACGGGCTGAGCTCGAGGACTTCCGGTGCTCGTCCCAAGAAAACGCGAGCGGGAATGCCCTGGACTCAGTTTTCTCGTCCTGGGGTAAAAAGCGGTCCCCCGACGGTTTCTTCCCTTTGCTCCGTATTGGTCATAAGTCTTTCGATCTTCGGGTCTCGTGCTCCGAGGACTTCAACGAACACTCCTGGCATGCTCCCTGACACGTTTTCCGGAGGTATAGGTCGGGAAGCGAGCTCGTTGGAGGGAGAACTGTGGTGCGAACCAAAACGGTCCAAAAGATGGCCGAAGCTTCCAACGAGTGGCGAACGCTCGTCCGGTGTCAGAAACCACTGGAAATGCACTTGCAGCGAAGGAAACGGGCTGAGCTCGAGGACTTCCGGTGCTCGTCCCAAGAAAACGCGAGCGGGAATGCCCCGGACACAGTTTTCTCGTCCTGGGGTAAAAAGCGGTCCCCCGACGGTTTCTTCCCTTTGCTCCGTATTGGTCATAAGTCTTTCGATCTTCGGGTCTCGTGCTCCGAGGACTTCAACCCACACTCCTGGCATGCTTCCTGACACGTTTTCCGGAGGTATAGGTCGGGAAGCAAGCTCGTTGGAGGGAGAACTGTGGTGCGACCCAAAACGGTCCAAAAGATGGCCGAAGCTTCCAACGAGTGGCGAACGCTCGTCCGGTGTCAGAAACCACTGGAAATGCACTTGCAGCGAAGGAAACGGGCTGAGCTCGAGGACTTCCGGTGCTCGTCCCAAGAAAACGCGAGCGGGAATGCCCCGGACTCAGTTTTCTCGTCCTGGGGTAAAAAGCGGTCCCCCGACGGTTTCTTCCCTTTGCTCCGTATTGGTCATAAGTCTTTCGATCTTCGGGTCTCGTGCTCCGAGGACTTCAACGAACACTCCTGGCATGCTCCCTGACACGTTTTCCGGAGGTATAGGTCGGGAAGCGAGCTCGTTCGAGGGAGAACTGTGGTGCGACCCAAAACGGTCCAAAAGATGGCCGAAGCTTCCAACGAGTGGCGAACGCTCGTCCGGTGTCAGAAACCACTGGAAATGCACTTGCAGCGAAGGAAACGGGCTGAGCTCGAGGACTTCCGGTGCTCGTCCCAAGAAAACGCGAGCAGGAATGCCCCGGACTCAGTTTTCTCGTCCTGGGGTAAAAAGCGGTCCCCCGACGGTTTCTTCCCTTTGCTCCGTATTGGTCATAAGTCTTTCGATCTTCGGGTCTCGTGCTCCGAGGACTTCAACGAACACTCCTGGCATGCTCCCTGACACGTTTTCCGGAGGTATAGGTCGGGAAGCGAGCTCGTTGGAGGGAGAACTGTGGTGCGACCCAAAACGGTCCAAAAGATGGCCGAAGCTTCCAACGAGTGGCGAACGCTCGTCCGGTGTCAGAAACCACTGGAAATGCACTTGCAGCGAAGGAAACGGGCTGAGCTCGAGGACTTCCGGTGCTCGTCCCAAGAAAACGCGAGCGGGAATGCCCTGGACTCAGTTTTCTCGTCCTGGGGTAAAAAGCGGTCCCCCGACGGTTTCTTCCCTTTGCTCCGTATTGGTCATAAGTCTTTCGATCTTCGGGTCTCGTCCTCCGAGGACTTCAACGAACACTCCTGGCATGCTCCCTGACACGTTTTCCGGAGGTATAGGTCGGGAAGCGAGCTCGTTGGAGGGAGAACTGTGGTGCGACCCAAAACGGTCCAAAAGATGGCCGAAGCTTCCAACGAGTGGCGAACGCTCGTCCGGTGTCAGAAACCACTGGAAATGCACTTGCAGCGAAGGAAACGGGCTGAGCTCGAGGACTTCCGGTGCTCGTCCCAAGAAAACGCGAGCGGGAATGCCCCGGACTCAGTTTTCTCGCCTGGGGTAAAAAGCGGTCCCCCGACGGTTTCTTCCCTTTGCTCCGTATTGGTCATAAGTCTTTCGATCTTCGGGTCTCGTGCTCCGAGGACTTCAACCCACACTCCTGGCATGCTTCCTGACACGTTTTCCGGAGGTATAGGTCGGGAAGCGAGCTCGTTGGAGGGAGAACTGTGGTGCGACCCAAAACGGTCCAAAAGATGGCCGAAGCTTCCAACGAGTGGCGAACGCTCGTCCGGTGTCAGAAACCACTGGAAATGCACTTGCAACGAAGGAAACGGGCTGAGCTCGAGGACTTCCGGTGCTCGTCCCAAGAAAACGCGAGCGGGAATGCCCCGGACTCAGTTTTCTCGTCCTGGGGTAAAAAGCGGTCCCCCGACGGTTTCTTCCCTTTGCTCCGTATTGGTCATAAGTCTTTCGATCTTCGGGTCTCGTGCTCCGAGGACTTCAACCCACACTCCTGGCATGCTCCCTGACACGTTTTCCGGAGGTATAGGTCGGGAAGCGAGCTCGTTGGAGGGAGAACTGTGGTGCGACCCAAAACGGTCCAAAAGATGGCCGAAGCTTCCAACGAGTGGCGAACGCTCGTCCGGTGTCAGAAACCACTGGAAATGCACTTGCAGCGAAGGAAACGGGCTGAGCTCGAGGACTTCCGGTGCTCGTCCCAAGAAAACGCGAGCGGGAATGCCCCGGACTCAGTTTTCTCGTCCTGGGGTAAAAAGCGGTCCCCCGACGGTTTCTTCCCTTTGCTCCGTATTGGTCATAAGTCTTTCGATCTTCGGGTCTCGTGCTCCGAGGACTTCAACCCACACTCCTGGCATGCTCCCTGACAGTTTTCCGGAGGTATAGGTCGGGAAGCGAGCTCGTTGGAGGGAGAACTGTGGTGCGACCCAAAACGGTCCAAAAGATGGCCGAAGCTTCCAACGAGTGGCGAACGCTCGTCCGGTGTCAGAAACCACTGGAAATGCACTTGCAGCGAAGGAAACGGGCTGAGCTCGAGGACTTCCGGTGCTCGTCCCAAGAAAACGCGAGCGGGAATGCCCCGGACTCAGTTTTCTCGTCCTGGGGTAAAAAGCGGTCCCCCGACGGTCTCTTCCCTTTGCTCCGTATTGGTCATAAGTCTTTCGATCTTCGGGTCTCGTGCTCCGAGGACTTCAACGAACACTCCTGGCATGCTCCCTGACACGTTTTCCGGAGGTATAGGTCGGGAAGCGAGCTCGTTGGAGGGAGAACTGTGGTGCGACCCAAAACGGTCCAAAAGATGGCCGAAGCTTCCAACGAGTGGCGAACGCTCGTCCGGTGTCAGAAACCACTGGAAATGCACTTGCAGCGAAGGAAACGGGCTGAGCTCGAGGACTTCCGGTGCTCGTCCCAAGAAAACGCGAGCGGGAATGCCCCGGACTCAGTTTTCTCGTCCTGGGGTAAAAAGCGGTCCCCCGACGGTTTCTTCCCTTTGCTCCGTATTGGTCATAAGTCTTTCGATCTTCGGGTCTCGTGCTCCGAGGACTTCAACCCACACTCCTGGCATGCTCCCTGACACGTTTTCCGGAGGTATAGGTCGGGAAGCGAGCTCGTTGGAGGGAGAACTGTGGTGCGACCCAAAACGGTCCAAAAGATGGCCGAAGCTTCCAACGAGTGGCGAACGCTCGTCCGGTGTCAGAAACCACTGGAAATGCACTTGCAGCGAAGGAAACGGGCTGAGCTCGAGGACTTCCGGTGCTCGTCCCAAGAAAACGCGAGCGGGAATGCCCCGGACTCAGTTTTCTCGTCCTGGGGTAAAAAGCGGTCCCCCGACGGTTTCTTCCCTTTGCTCCGTATTGGTCATAAGTCTTTCGATCTTCGGGTCTCGTGCTCCGAGGACTTCAACCCACACTCCTGGCATGCTCCCTGACACGTTTTCCGGAGGTATAGGTCGGGAAGCGAGCTCGTTGGAGGGAGAACTGTGGTGCGACCCAAAACGGTCCAAAAGATGGCCGAAGCTTACAACGAGTGGCGAACGATCGTCCGGTATCAGAAACCACTGGAAATGCACTTGCAGCGAAGGAAACGGGCTGAGCTCGAGGACTTCCGGTGCTCGTCCCAAGAAAACGCGAGCGGGAATGCCCCGGACTCAGTTTTCTCGTCTTGGGGTAAAAAGCGGTCCCCCGACGGTTTCTTCCCTTTGCTCCGTATTGGTCATAAGTCTTTCGATCTTCGGGTCTCGTGCTCCGAGGACTTCAACCCACACTCCTGGCATGCTCCCTGACACGTTTTCCGGAGGTATAGGTCGGGAAGCGAGCTCGTTGGAGGGAGAACTGTGGTGCGACCCAAAACGGTCCAAAAGATGGCCGAAGCTTACAACGAGTGGCGAACGATCGTCCGGTATCAGAAACCACTGGAAATGCACTTGCAGCGAAGGAAACGGGCTGAGCTCGAGGACTTCCGGTGCTCGTCCCAAGAAAACGCGAGCGGGAATGCCCCGGACTCAGTTTTCTCGTCCTGGGGTAAAAAGCGGTCTCCCGACGGTTTCTTCCCTTTGCCCCGTATTGGTCATAAGTCTTTCGATCTTCGGGTCTCGTGCTCCGAGGACTTCAACCCACACTCCTGGCATGCTCCCTGACACGTTTTCCAGAGGTATAGGTCGGGAAGCGAGCTCGTTGGAGGGAGAACTGTGGTGCGACCCAAAACGGTCCAAAAGATGGCCGAAGCTTCCAACGAGTGGCGAACGCTCGTCCGGTGTCAGAAACCACTGGAAATGCACTTGCAGCGAAGGAAACGGGCTGAGCTCGAGGACTTCCGGTGCTCGTCCCAAGAAAACGCGAGCGGGAATGCCCCGGACTCAGTTTTCTCGTCCTGGGGTAAAAAGCGGTCCCCCGACGGTTTCTTCCCTTTGCCCCGTATTGGTCATAAGTCTTTCGATCTTCGGGTCTCGTGCTCCGAGGACTTCAACCCACACTCCTGGCATTCTCCCTGACACGTTTTCAGGAGGTATAGGTCGGGAAGCGAGCTCGTTGGAGGGAGAACTGTGGTGCGACCCAAAACTGTCCAAAAGATGGCCGAAGCTTCCAACGAGTGGCGAACGCTCGTCCGGTGTCAGAAACCACTGGAGATGCACTTGCAGCGAAGGAAACGGGCTGAGCTCGAGGACTTCCGATGCTCGTCCCAAGAAAACGCGAGCGGGAATGCCCCGGACTCAGTTTTCTCGTCCTGGGGTAAAAAGCGGTCCCCCGACGGTTTCTTCCCTTTGCTCCGTATTGGTCATAAGTCTTTCGATCTTCGGGTCTCGTGCTCCGAGGACTTCAACCCACACTCCTGGCATGCTCCCTGACACGTTTTCCGGAGGTATAGGTCGGGAAGCGAGCTCCTTGGAGGGAGAACTGTGGTGCGACCCAAAACGGTCCAAAAGATGGCCGAAGCTTCCAACGAGTGGCGAACGCTCGTCCGGTGTCAGAAACCACTGGAAATGCACTTGCAGCGAAGGAAACGGGCTGAGCTCGAGGACTTCCGGTGCTCGCCCAAGAAAACGCGAGCGGGAATGCCCCGGACTCAGTTTTCTCGTCCTGGGGTAAAAAGCGGTCCCCCGACGGTGTCTTCCCTTTGCCCCGTATTGGTCATAAGTCTTTCGATCTTCGGGTCTCGTGCTCCGAGGACTTCAACCCACACTCCTGGCATGCTCCCTGACACGTTCCGGAGGTATTGGTCGGGAAGCGAGCTCGTTGGAGGGAGAACTGTGGTGCAACCCAAAACGGTCCAAAAGATGGCCGAAGCTTCCAACGAGTGGCGAACGCTCGTCCGGTGTCAGAAACCACTGGAAATGCACTTGCAGCGAAGGAAACGGGCTGAGCTCGAGGACTTCCGGTGCTCGTCCCAAGAAAACGCGAGCGGGAATGCCCCGGACTCAGTTTTCTCGTCCTGGGGTAAAAAGCGATCCCCCGACGGTTTCTTCCCTTTGCCCCGTATTGGTCATAAGTCTTTCGATCTTCGGGTCTCGTGCTCCGAGGACTTCAACCCACACTCCTGGCATGCTCCCTGACACGTTTTCCGGAGGTATAGGTCGGGAAGCGAGCTCGTTGGAGGGAGAACTGTGGTGCGACCCAAAACGGTCCAAAAGATGGCCGAAGCTTCCAACGAGTGGCGAACGCTCGTCCGGTGTCAGAAACCACTGGAAATGCACTTGCAGCGAAGGAAACGGGCTGAGCTCGAGGACTTCCGGTGCTCGTCCGAAGAAAACGCGAGCGGGAATGCCCCGGACTCAGTTTTCTCGTCCTGGGGTAAAAAGCGGTCCCCCGACGGTTTCTTCCCTTTGCCCCGTATTGGTCATAAGTCTTTCGATCTTCGGGTCTCGTGCTCCGAGGACTTCAACCCACACTCCTGGCATGCTCCCTGACACGTTTTCCGGAGGTATAGGTCGGGAAGCGAGCTCGTTGGAGGGAGAACTGTGGTGCGACCCAAAACGGTCCAAAAGATGGCCGAAGCTTCCAACGAGTGGCGAACGCTCGTCCGGTGTCAGAAACCACTGGAAATGCACTTGCAGCGAAGGAAACGGGCTGAGAGGACTTCCGGTGCTCGTCCCAAGAAAACGCGAGCGGGAATGCCCCGGACTCAGTTATCTCGTCCTGGGGTAAAAAGCGGTCCCCCGACGGTTTCTTCCCTTTGCCCCGTATTGGTCATAAGTCTTTCGATCTTCGGGTCTCGTGCTCCGAGCAATTCAACCCACACTCCTGGCATGCTCCCTGACACGTTTTCCGGAGGTATAGGTCGGGAAGCGAGCTCGTTGGAGGGAGAACTGTGGTGCGACCCAAAACGGTCCAAAAGATGGCCGAAGCTTCCAACGAGTGGCGAACGCTCGTCCGGTGTCAGAAACCACTGGAAATGCAATTGAAGCGAAGGAAACGGGCTGAGCTCGAGGACTTCCGGTGTTCGTCCCAAGAAAACGCGAGCGGGAATGCCCCGGACTCAGTTTTCTCGTCCTGGGGTAAAAAGCGGTCCCCCGACGGTTTCTTCCCTTTTCCCCGTATTGGTCATAAGTCTTTCGATCTTCGGGTCTCGTGCTCCGAGGACTTCAACCCACACTCCTGGCATGCTCCCTGACACGTTTTCCGGAGGTATAGCTCGGGAAGCGAGCTCGTTGGAGGGAGAACTGTGGTGCGACCCAAAACGGTCCAAAAGATGGCCGAAGCTTCCAACGAGTGGCGAACGCTCGTCCGGTGTCAGAAACCACTGGAAATGCACTTGCAGCGAAGGAAACGGGCTGAGCTCGAGGACTTCCGGTGCTCGTCCCAAGAAAACGCGAGCGGGAATGCCCCGGACTGAGTTTTCTCGTCCTGGGGTAAAAAGCGGTCCCCCGACGGTTTCTTCCCTTTGCCCCGTATTGGTCATAAGTCTTTCGATCTTCGGGTCTCGTGCTCCGAGGACTTCAACCCACACTCCTGGCATGCTCCCTGACACGTTTTCTGGAGGTATAGGTCGGGAAGCGAGCTCGTTGGAGGGAGAACTGTGGTGCGACCCAAAACGGTCCAAAAGATGGCCGAAGCTTCCAAGGAGCGGCGAACGCTCGTCCGGTGTCAGAAACCACTGGAAATGCACTTGCAGCGAAGGAAACGGGCTGAGCTCGAGGACTTCCGGTGCTCGTCCCAAGAAAACGCGAGCGGGAATGCCCCGGACTCAGTTTTCTCGTCCTGGGGTAAAAAGCGGTCCCCCGACGGTTTCTTCCCTTTGCCCCGTATTGGTCATAAGTCTTTCGATCTTCGGGTCTCGTGCTCCGAGGACTTCAACCCACACTCCTGGCATGCTCCCTGACACGTTTTCCGGAGGTATAGGTCGGGAAGCGAGCTCGTTGGAGGGAGAACTGTGGTGCGACCCAAAACGGTCGAAAAGATGGCCGAAGCTTCCAACGAGTGGCGAACGCTCGTCAGGTGTCAGAAACCACTGGAAATGCACTTGCAGCGAAGGAAACGGGCTGAGCTCGAGGACTTCCGGTGCTCGTCCCAAGAAAACGCGAGCGGGAATGCCCCGGACTCAGTTTTCTCGTCCTGGGGTAAAAAGCGGTCCCCCGACGGTTTCTTCCCTTTGCCCCGTATTGGTCATAAGTCTTTCGATCTTCGGGTCTCGTGCTCCGAGGACTTCAACCCACACTCCTGGCATGCTCCCTGACACGTTTTCCGGAGGTATAGGTCGGGAAGCGAGCTCGTTGGAGGGAGAACTGTGGTGCGACCCAAAACGGTCCAAAAGATGGCCGAAGCTTCCAACGAGTGGCGAACGCTCGTCCGGTGTCAGAAACCACTAGAAATGCACTTGCAGCGAAGGAAACGGGCTGAGCTCGAGGACTTCCGGTGCTCGTCCCAAGAAAACGCGAGCGGAAATGCCCCGGACTCAGTTTTCTCGTCCTGGGGGAAAAAGCGGTCCCCCGACGGTTTCTTCCCTTTGCCCCGTATTGGTCATACGTCTTTCGATCTTCGGGTCTCGTGCTCCGAGAACTTCAACCCACACTCCTGGCATGCTCCCTGACACGTTTTCCGGAGGTATAGGTCGGGAAGCGAGCTCGTTGGAGGGAGAACTGTGTTGCGACCCAAAACGGTCCAAAAGATGGCCGAAGCTTCCAACGAGTGGCGAACGCTCGTCCGGTGTCAGAAACCACTGGAAATGCACTTGAAGCGAAGGAAACGGGCTGAGCTCGAGGACTTCCGGTGCTCGTCCCAAGAAAACGCGAGCGGGAATGCCCGGACTCAGTTTTCTCGTCCTGGGGTAAAAAGCGGTCCCCCGACGGTTTCTTCCCTTTGCCCCGTATTGGTCATAAGTCTTTCGATCTTCGGGTCTCGTGCTCCGAGGACTTCAACCCACACTCCTGGCATGCTCCCTGACACGTTTTTCGGAGGTATAGGTCGGGAAGCGAGCTCGTTGGAGGGAGAACTGTGGTGCGACCCAAAACGGTCCAAAAGATGGCCGAAGCTTCCAACGAGTGGCGAACGCTCGTCCGGTGTCAGAAACCACTGGAAATGCACTTGCAGCGAAGGAAACGGGCTGAGCTCGAGGACTTCCGGTGCTCGTCCCAAGAAAACGCGAGCGGGAATGCCCCGGACTCAGTTTTCTCGTCCTGGGGTAAAAAGCGGTCCCCCGACGGTTTCTTCCCTTTGCCCCGTATTGGTCATAAGTCTTTCGATCTTCGGGTCTCGTGCTCCGAGGACTTCAACCCACACTCCTGGCTTGCTCCCTGACACGTTTTCCGGAGGTATAGGTCGGGAAGCGAGCTCGTTGGAGGGAGAACTGTGGTGCGACCCAAAACGGTCGAAAAGATGGCCGAAGCTTCCAACGAGTGGCGAACGCTGGTCAGGTGTTAGAAACCACTGGAAATGCACTTGCAGCGAAGGAAACGGGCTGAGCTCGAGGACTTCCGGTGCTCGTCCCAAGAAAACGCGAGCGGGAATGCCCCGGACTCAGTTTTCTCGTCCTGGGGTAAAAAGCGGTCCCCCGACGGTTTCTTCCCTTTGCCCCGTATTGGTCATACGTCTTTCGATCTTCGGGTCTCGTGCTCCGAGAACTTCAACCCACACTCCTGGCATGCTCCCTGACACGTTTTCCGGAGGTATAGGTCGGGAAGCGAGCTCGTTGGAGGGAGAACTGTGTTGCGACCCAAAACGGTCCAAAAGATGGCCGAAGCTTCCAACGAGTGGCGAACGCTCGTCCGGTGTCAGAAACCACTGGAAATGCACTTGAAGCGAAGGAAACGGGCTGAGCTCGAGGAATTCCGGTGCTCGTCCCAAGAAAACGCGAGCGGGAATGCCCGGACTCAGTTTTCTCGTCCTGGGGTAAAAAGCGGTCCCCCGAAGGTTTCTTCCCTTTGCCCCGTATTGGTCATAAGTCTTTCGATCTTCGGGTCTCGTGCTCCGAGGACTTCAACCCACACTCCTGGCATGCTCCCTGACACGTTTTCCGGAGGTATAGGTCGGGAAGCGAGCTCGTTGGAGGGAGAACTGTGGTGCGACCCAAAACGGTCCAAAAGATGGCCGAAGCTTCCAACGAGTGGCGAACGCTCGTCCGGTGTCAGAAACCACTGGAAATGCACTTGCAGCGAAGGAAACGGGCTGAGCTCGAGGACTTCCGGTGCTCGTCCCAAGAAAACGCGAGCTGGAATGCCCCGGACTCAGTTTTCTCGTCCTGGGGTAAAAAGCGGTCCCCCGACGGTTTCTTCCCTTTGCCCCGTATTGGTCATAAGTCTTTCGATCTTCGGGTCTCGTGCTCCGAGGACTTCGACCCACACTCCTGGCATGCTCCCTGATACGTTTTCCGGAGGTATAGGTCGGGAAGCGAGCTCGTTGGAGGGAGAACTGTGGTGCGACCCAAAACGGTCCAAAAGATGGCCGAAGCTTCCAACGAGTGGCGAACGCTCGTCCGGTGTCAGAAACCACTGGAAATGCACTTGCAGCGAAGGAAACGGGCTGAGCTCGAGGACTTCCGGTGCTCGTCCCAAGAAAACGCGAGCGGGAATGCCCCGGACTCCGTTTTCTCGTCCTGGGGTAAAAAGCGGTCCCCCGACGGTTTCTTCCCTTTGCCCCGTATTGGTCATAAGTCTTTCGATCTTCGGGTCTCGTGCTCCGAGGACTTCAACCCACACTCCTAGCATGCTCCCTGACACGTTTTCGGGAGGTATAGGTCGGGAAGCGAGCTCGTTGGAGGGAGAACTGTGGTCCGACCCAAAACGGTCGAAAAGATGGCCGAAGCTTCCAACGAGTGGCGAACGCTCGTCCGGTGTCAGAAACCACTGGAAATGCACTTGCAGCGAAGGAAACGGGCTGAGCTCAAGGACTTCCGGTGCTCGTCCCAAGAAAACGCGAGCGGGAATGCCCCGGACTCAGTTTTCTCGTCCTGGGGTAAAAAGCGGTCCCCCGACGGTTTCTTCCCTTTGCCCCGTATTGGTCATAAGTCTTTCGATCTTCGGGTCTCGTGCTCCGAGGACTTCAACCCACACTCCTGGCATGCTCCCTGACACGTTTTCCGGAGGTATAGGTCGGGAAGCGAGCTCGTTGGAGGGAGAACTGTGGTGCGACCCAAAACGGTCCAAAAGATGGCCGAAGCTTCCAACGAGTGGCGAACGCTCGTCCGGTGTCAGAAACCACTGGAAATGCACTTGCAGCGAAGGAAACGGGCTGAACTCGAGGACTTCCGGTGCTCGTCCCAAGAAAACGCGAGCGGGAATGCCCCGGACTCAGTTTTCTCGTCCTGGGGTAAAAAGCGGTCCCCCGACGGTTTCTTCCCTTTGCCCCGTATTGGTCATAAGTCTTTCGATCTTCGGGTCTCGTGCTTCGACGACTTCAACCCACACTCCTGGCATGCTCCCTGACACGTTTTCCGGAGGTATAGGTCGGGAAGCGAGCTCGTTGGAGGGAGAACTGTGGTGCGACCTAAAACTGTCCAAAAGATGGCAGAAGCTTCCAACGAGTGGCGAACGCTCGTCTGGTGTCAGAAACCACTGGAAATGCACTTGCAGCGAAGGAAACGGGCTGAGCTCGAGGACTTCCGGTGCTCGTCCCAAGAAAACGCGAGCTGGAATGCCCCGGACTCAGTTTTCTCGTCCTGGGGTAAAAAGCGGTCCCCCGACGGTTTCTTCCCTTTGCCCCGTATTGGTCATAAGTCTTTCGATCTTCGGGTCTCGTGCTCCGAGGACTTCGACCCACACTCCTGGCATGCTCCTAACACGTTTTCCGGAGGTATAGGTCGGGAAGCGAGCTCGTTGGAGGGAGAACTGTGGTGCGACCCAAAACGGTCCAAAAGATGGCCGAAGCTTCCAACGAGTGGCGAGCGCTCGTCCGGTGTCAGAAACCACTGGAAATGCACTTGCAGCGAAGGAAACGGGCTGAGCTCGAGGACTTCCGGTGCTCGTCCCAAGAAAACGCGAGCGGGAATGCCCCGGACTCAGTTTTCTCGTCCTGGGGTAAAAAGCGGTCCCCCGACGGTTTCTTCCCTTTGCCCCGTATTGGTCATAAGTCTTTCGATCTTCGGGTCTCGTGCTCCGAGGACTTCAACCCACACTCCTGGCATGCTCCCTGACACGTTTTCCAGAGGTATAGGTAGGGAAGCGAGCTCGTTGGAGGGAGAACTGTGGTGCGACCCAAAACGGTCCAAAAGATGGCCGAAGCTTCCAACGAGTGGCGAACGCTCGTCCGGTGTCAGAAACCACTGGAAATGCACTTGCAGCGAAGGAAACGGGCTGAGCTCGAGGACTTTCGGTGCTCGTACCAAGAAAACGCGAGCTGGAATGCCCCGGACTCAGTTTTCTCGTCCTGGGGTAAAAAGCGGTCCCCCGACGGTTTCTTCCCTTTGCCCCGTATTGGTCATAAGTCTTTCGATCTTCGGGTCTCGTGCTCCGAGGACTTCGACCCACACTCCTGGCATGCTCCCTGACACGTTTTCCGGAGGTATAGGTCGGGAAGCGAGCTCGTTGGAGGGAGAACTGTGGTGCGACCCAAAACGGTCCAAAAGATGGCCGAAGCTTCCAACGAGTGGCGAACGCTCGTCCGGTGTCAGAAACCACTGGAAATGCACTTGCAGCGAAGGAAACGGGCTGAGCTCGAGGACTTCCGGTGCTCGTCCCAAGAAAACGCGAGCGGGAATGCCCCGGACTCAGTTTTCTCGTCCTGGGGTAAAAAGCGGTCCCCCGACGGTTTCTTCCCTTTGCTCCGTATTGGTCATAAGTCTTTCGATCTTCGGGTCTCGTGCTCCGAGGACTTCAACCCACACTCCTGGCATGCTCCCGGACACGTTTTCCGGAGGTATAGGTCGGGAAGCGAGCTCGTTGGAGGGAGAACTGTGGTGCGACCCAAAACGGTCCAAAAGATGGCCGAAGCTTCCAACGAGTGGCGAACGCTCGTCCGGTGTCAGAAACCACTGGAAATGCACTTGCAGCGAAGGAAACGGGCTGAGCTCGAGGACTTCCGGTGCTCGTCCCAAGAAAACGCGAGCGGGAATGCCCCGGACTCAGTTTTCTCGTCCTGGGGTAAAAAGCGGTCCCCCGACGGTTTCTTCCCTTTGCTCCGTATTGGTCATAAGTCTTTCGATCTTCGGGTCTCGTGCTCCGAGGACTTCAACCCACACTCCTGGCATGCTCCCTGACACGTTTTCCGGAGGTATAGGTCGGGAAGCGAGCTCGTTGGAGGGAGAACTGTGGTGCGACCCAAAACGGTCCAAAAGATGGCCGAAGCTTCCAACGAGTGGCGAACGCTCGTCCGGTGTCAGAAACCACTGGAAATGCACTTGCAGCGAAGGAAACGGGCGGAGCTCGAGGACTTCCGGTGCTCGTCCCAAGAAAACGCGAGCGGGAATGCCCCGGACTCAGTTTTCTCGTCCTGGGGTAAAAAGCGGTCCCCCGACGGTTTCTTCCCTTTGCTCCGTATTGGTCATAAGTCTTTCGATCTTCGGGTCTCGTGCTCTGAGGACTTCAACCCACACTCCTGGCATGCTCCCTGACACGTTTTCCGGAGGTATAGGTCGGGAAGCGAGCTCGTTGGAGGGAGAACTGTGGTGCGACCCAAAACGGTCCAAAAGATGGCCGAAGCTTCCAACGAGTGGCGAACGCTCGTCCGGTGTCAGAAACCACTGGAAATGCACTTGCAGCGAAGGAAACGGGCTGAGCTCGAGGACTTCTGGTGCTCGTCCCAAGAAAACGCGAGCGGGAATGCCCCGGACTCAGTTTTCTCGTCCTGGGGTAAAAAGCGGTCCCCCGACGGTTTCTTCCCTTTGCTCCGTATTGGTCATAAGTCTTTCGATCTTCGGGTCTCGTGCTCCGAGGACTTCAACCCACACTCCTGGCATGCTCCCTGACACGTTTTCCGGAGGTATAGGTCGGGAAGCGAGCTCGTTGGAGGGAGAACTGTGGTGCGACCCAAAACGGTCCAAAAGATGGCCGAAGCTTCCAACGAGTGGCGAACGCTCGTCCGGTGTCAGAAACCACTGGAAATGCACTTGCAGCGAAGGAAACGGGCTGAGCTCGAGGACTTCCGGTGCTCGTCCCAAGAAAACGCGAGCGGGAATGCCCCGGACTCAGTTTTCTCGTCCTGGGGTAAAAAGCGGTCCCCCGACGGTTTCTTCCCTTTGCTCCGTATTGGTCATAAGTCTTTCGATCTTCGGGTCTCGTGCTCCGAGGACTTCAACCCACACTCCTGGCATGCTGCCTGACACGTTTTCCGGAGGTATAGGTCGGGAAGCGAGCTCGTTGGAGGGAGAACTGTGGTGCGACCCAAAACGGTCCAAAAGATTGACGAAGCTTCCAACGAGTGGCGAACGCTCGTCCGGTGTCAGAAACCACTGGAAATGCACTTGCAGCGAAGGAAACGGGCTGAGCTCGAGGACCTCCGGTGCTCGTCCCAAGAAAACGCGAGCGGGAATGCCCCGGACTCAGTTTTCTCGTCCTGGGGTAAAAAGCGGTCCCCCGACGGTTTCTTCCCTTTGCCCCGTATTGGTCATAAGTCTTTCGATCTTCGGTTCTCGTGCTCCGAGGACTTCAACCCACACTCCTGGCATGCTCCCTGACACGTTTTCCGGAGGTATAGGTCGGGAAGCGAGCTCGTTGGAGGGAGAACTGTGGTGCGACCCAAAACGGTCCAAAAGATGGCCGAAGCTTCCAACGAGTGGCGAACGCTCGTCCGGTGTCAGAAACCACTGGAAATGCACTTGCAGCGAAGGAAACGGGCTGAGCTCGAGGACTTCCGGTGCTCGTCCCAAGAAAACGCGAGCGGGAATGCCCCGGACTCAGTTTTCTCGTCCTGGGGTAAAAAGCGGTCCCCCGACGGTTTCTTACCTTTGCTCCGTATTGGTCATAAGTCTTTCGATCTTCGGGTCTCGTGCTCCGAGGACTTCAACCCACACTCCTGGCATGCTCCCTGACACGTTTTCCGGAGGTATAGGTCGGGAAGCGAGCTCGTTGGAGGGAGAACTGTGGTGCGACCCAAAACGGTCCAAAAGATGGCCGAAGCTTCCAACGAGTGGCGAACGCTCGTCCGGTGTCAGAAACCACTGGAAATGCACTTGCAGCGAAGGAAACGGGCTGAGCTCGAGGACTTCCGGTGCTCGTCCCAAGAAAACGCGAGCAGGAATGCCCCGGACTCAGTTTTCTCGTCCTGGGGTAAAAAGCGGTCCCCCGACGGTTTCTTCCCTTTGCTCCGTATTGCTCATAAGTCTTTCGATCTTCGGGTCTCGTGCTCCGAGGACTTCAACCCACACTCCTGGTATGCTCCCTGACACGTTTTCCGGAGGTATAGGTCGGGAAGCGAGCTCGTTGGAGGGAGAACTGTGGTGCGACCCAAAACGGTCCAAAAGATGGCCGAAGCTTCCAACGAGTGGCGAACGCTCGTCCGGTGTCAGAAACCACTGGAAATGCACTTGCAGCGAAGGAAACGGGCTGAGCTCGAGGACTTCCGGTGCTCGTCCCAAGAAAACGCGAGCGGGAATGCCCCGGACTCAGTTTTCTCGTCCTGGGGTAAAAAGCGGTCCCCCGACGGTTTCTTCCCTTTGCTCCGTATTGGTCATAAGTCTTTCGATCTTCGGGTCTCGTGCTCCGAGGACTTCAACCCACACTCCTGGCATGCTCCCTGACACGTTTTCCGGAGGTATAGGTCGGGAAGCGAGCTCGTTGGAGGGAGAACTGTGGTGCGACCCAAAACGGTCCAAAAGATGGCCGAAGCTTCCAACGAGTGGCGAACGCTCGTCCGGTGTCAGAAACCACTGGAAATGCACTTGCAGCGAAGGAAACGGGCTGAGCTCGAGGACTTCCGGTGCTCGTCCCAAGAAAACGCGAGCGGGAATGCCCCGGACTCAGTTTTCTCGTCCTGGGGTAAAAAGCGGTCCCCCGACGGTTTCTTCCCTTTGCTCCGTATTGGTCATAAGTCTTTCGATCTTCGGGTCTCGTGCTCCGAGGACTTCAACCCACACTCCTGGCATGCTGCCTGACACGTTTTCCGGAGGTATAGGTCGGGAAGCGAGCTCGTTGGAGGGAGAACTGTGGTGCGACCCAAAACGGTCCAAAAGATTGACGAAGCTTCCAACGAGTGGCGAACGCTCGTCCGGTGTCAGAAACCACTGGAAATGCACTTGCAGCGAAGGAAACGGGCTGAGCTCGAGGACCTCCGGTGCTCGTCCCAAGAAAACGCGAGCGGGAATGCCCCGGACTCAGTTTTCTCGTCCTGGGGTAAAAAGCGGTCCCCCGACGGTTTCTTCCCTTTGCCCCGTATTGGTCATAAGTCTTTCGATCTTCGGTTCTCGTGCTCCGAGGACTTCAACCCACACTCCTGGCATGCTCCCTGACACGTTTTCCGGAGGTATAGGTCGGGAAGCGAGCTCGTTGGAGGGAGAACTGTGGTGCGACCCAAAACGGTCCAAAAGATGGCCGAAGCTTCCAACGAGTGGCGAACGCTCGTCCGGTGTCAGAAACCACTGGAAATGCACTTGCAGCGAAGGAAACGGGCTGAGCTCGAGGACTTCCGGTGCTCGTCCCAAGAAAACGCGAGCGGGAATGCCCCGGACTCAGTTTTCTCGTCCTGGGTTAAAAAGCGGTCCCCCGACGGTTTCTTACCTTTGCTCCGTATTGGTCATAAGTCTTTCGATCTTCGGGTCTCGTGCTCCGAGGACTTCAACCCACACTCCTGGCATGCTCCCTGACACGTTTTCCGGAGGTATAGGTCGGGAAGCGAGCTCGTTGGAGGGAGAACTGTGGTGCGACCCAAAACGGTCCAAAAGATGGCCGAAGCTTCCAACGAGTGGCGAACGCTCGTCCGGTGTCAGAAACCACTGGAAATGCACTTGCAGCGAAGGAAACGGGCTGAGCTCGAGGACTTCCGGTGCTCGTCCCAAGAAAACGCGAGCAGGAATGCCCCGGACTCAGTTTTCTCGTCCTGGGGTAAAAAGCGGTCCCCCGACGGTTTCTTCCCTTTGCTCCGTATTGCTCATAAGTCTTTCGATCTTCGGGTCTCGTGCTCCGAGGACTTCAACCCACACTCCTGGTATGCTCCCTGACACGTTTTCCGGAGGTATAGGTCGGGAAGCGAGCTCGTTGGAGGGAGAACTGTGGTGCGACCCAAAACGGTCCAAAAGATGGCCGAAGCTTCCAACGAGTGGCGAACGCTCGTCCGGTGTCAGAAACCACTGGAAATGCACTTGCAGCGAAGGAAACGGGCTGAGCTCGAGGACTTCCGGTGCTCGTCCCAAGAAAACGCGAGCGGGAATGCCCCGGACTCAGTTTTCTCGTCCTGGGGTAAAAAGCGGTCCCCCGACGGTTTCTTCCCTTTGCTCCGTATTGGTCATAAGTCTTTCGATCTTCGGGTCTCGTGCTCCGAGGACTTCAACCCACACTCCTGGCATGCTCCCTGACACGTTTTCCGGAGGTATAGGTCGGGAAGCGAGCTCGTTGGAGGGAGAACTGTGGTGCGACCCAAAACGGTCCAAAAGATGGCCGAAGCTTCCAACGAGTGGCGAACGCTCGTCCGGTGTCAGAAACCACTGGAAATGCACTTGCAGCGAAGGAAACGGGCTGAGCTCGAGGACTTCCGGTGCTCGTCCCAAGAAAACGCGAGCGGGAATGCCCCGGACTCAGTTTTCTCGTCCTGGGGTAAAAAGCGGTCCCCCGACGGTTTCTTCCCTTTGCTCCGTATTGCTCATAAGTCTTTCGATCTTCGGGTCTCGTGCTCCGAGGACTTCAACCCACACTCCTGGCATGCTCCCTGACACGTTTTCCGGAGGTATAGGTCGGGAAGCGAGCTCGTTGGAGGGAGAACTGTGGTGCGACCCAAAACGGTCCAAAAGATGGCCGAAGCTTCCAACGAGTGGCGAACGCTCGTCCGGTGTCAGAAACCACTGGAAATGCACTTGCAGCGAAGGAAACGGGCTGAGCTCGAGGACTTCCGGTGCTCGTCCCAAGAAAACGCGAGCGGGAATGCCCCGGACTCAGTTTTCTCGTCCTGGGGTAAAAAGCGGTCCCCCGACGGTTTCTTCCCTTTGCTCCGTATTGGTCATAAGTCTTTCGATCTTCGGGTCTCGTGCTCCGAGGACTTCAACCCACACTCCTGGCATGCTCCCTGACACGTTTTCCGGAGGTATAGGTCGGGAAGCGAGCTCGTTGGAGGGAGAACTGTGGTGCGACCCAAAACGGTCCAAAAGATGGCCGAAGCTTCCAACGAGTGGCGAACGCTCGTCCGGTGTCAGAAACCACTGGAAATGCACTTGCAGCGAAGGAAACGGGCTGAGCTCGAGGACTTCCGGTGCTCGTCCCAAGAAAACGCGAGCGGGAATGCCCCGGACTCAGTTTTCTCGTCCTGGGGTAAAAAGCGGTCCCCCGACGGTTTCTTCCCTTTGCTCCGTATTGGTCATAAGTCTTTCGATCTTCGGGTCTCGTGCTCCGAGGACTTCAACCCACACTCCTGGCATGCTCCCTGACACGTTTTCCGGAGGTATAGGTCGGGAAGCGAGCTCGTTGGAGGGAGAACTGTGGTGCGACCCAAAACGGTCCAAAAGATGGCCGAAGCTTCCAACGAGTGGCGAACGCTCGTCCGGTGTCAGAAACCACTGGAAATGCACTTGCAGCGAAGGAAACGGGCTGAGCTCGAGGACTTCCGGTGCTCGTCCCAAGAAAACGCGAGCGGGAATGCCCCGGACTCAGTTTTCTCGTCCTGGGGTAAAAAGCGGTCCCCCGACGGTTTCTTCCCTTTGCTCCGTATTGGTCATAAGTCTTTCGATCTTCGGGTCTCGTGCTCCGAGGACTTCAACCCACACTCCTGGCATGCTCCCTGACACGTTTTCCGGAGGTATAGGTCGGGAAGCGAGCTCGTTGGTGGGAGAACTGTGGTGCGACCCAAAACGGTCCAAAAGATGGCCGAAGCTTCCAACGAGTGGCGACCGGTGTCAGAAACCACTGGAAATGCACTTGCAGCGAAGGAAACGGGCTGAGCTCGAGGACTTCCGGTGCTCGTCCCAAGAAAACGCGAGCGGGAATGCCCCGGACTCTGTTTTCTCGTCCTGGGGTAAAAAGCGGTCCCCCGACGGTTTCTTCTCTTTGCTCCGTATTGGTCATAAGTCTTTCGATCTTCGGGTCTCGTGCTCCGAGGACTTCAACCCACACTCCTGGCATGCTCCCTGACACGTTTTCCGGAGGTATAGGTCGGGAAGCGAGCTCGTTGGAGGGAGAACTGTGGTGCGACCCAAAACGGTCCAAAAGATGGCCGAAGCTTCCAACGAGTGGCGAACGCTCGTCCGGTGTCAGAAACCACTGGAAATGCACTTGCAGCGAAGGAAACGGGCTGAGCTCGAGGACTTCCGGTGCTCGTCCCAAGAAAACGCGAGCGGGAATGCCCCGGACTCAGTTTTCTCGTCCTGGGGTAAAAAGCGGTCCCCCGACGGTTTCTTCCCTTTGCTCCGTATTGGTCATAAGTCTTTCGATCTTCGGGTCTCGTGCTCCGAGGACTTCAACCCACACTCCTGGCATGCTCCCTGACACGTTTTCCGGAGGTATAGGTCGGGAAGCGAGCTCGTTGGAGGGAGAACTGTGGTGCGACCCAAAACGGTCCAAAAGATGGCCGAAGCTTCCAACGAGTGGCGAACGCTCGTCCGGTGTCAGAAACCACTGGAAATGCACTTGCAGCGAAGGAAACGGGCTGAGCTCGAGGACTTCCGGTGCTCGTCCCAAGAAAACGCGAGCGGGAATGCCCCGGACTCAGTTTTCTCGTCCTGGGGTAAAAAGCGGTCCCCCGACGGTTTCTTCCCTTTGCTCCGTATTGGTCATAAGTCTTTCGATCTTCGGGTCTCGTGCTCCGAGGACTTCAACCCACACTCCTGGCATGCTCCCTGACACGTTTTCCGGAGGTATAGGTCGGGAAGCGAGCTCGTTGGAGGGAGAACTGTGGTGCGACCCAAAACGGTCCAAAAGATGGCCGAAGCTTCCAACGAGTGGCGACCGGTGTCAGAAACCACTGGAAATGCACTTGCAGCGAAGGAAACGGGCTGAGCTCGAGGACTTCCGGTGCTCGTCCCAAGAAAACGCGAGCGGGAATGCCCCGGACTCTGTTTTCTCGTCCTGGGGTAAAAAGCGGTCCCCCCGACGGTTTCTTCTCTTTGCTCCGTATTGGTCATAAGTCTTTCGATCTTCGGGTCTCGTGCTCCGAGGACTTCAACCCACACTCCTGGCATGCTCCCTGACACGTTTTCCGGAGGTATAGGTCGGGAAGCGAGCTCGTTGGAGGGAGAACTGTGGTGCGACCCAAAACGGTCCAAAAGATGGCCGAAGCTTCCAACGAGTGGCGAACGCTCGTCCGGTGTCAGAAACCACTGGAAATGCACTTGCAGCGAAGGAAACGGGCTGAGCTCGAGGACTTCCGGTGCTCGTCCCAAGAAAACGCGAGCGGGAATGCCCCGGACTCAGTTTTCTCGTCCTGGGGTAAAAAGCGGTCCCCCGACGGTTTCTTCCCTTTGCTCCGTATTGGTCATAAGTCTTTCGATCTTCGGGTCTCATGCTCCGAGGACTTCAACCCACACTCCTGGCATGCTCCCTGACACGTTTTCCGGAGGTATAGGTCGGGAAGCGAGCTCGTTGGAGGGAGAACTGTGGTGCGACCCAAAACGGTCCAAAAGATGGCCGAAGCTTCCAACGAGTGGCGAACGCTCGTCCGGTGTCAGAAACCACTGGAAATGCACTTGCAGCGAAGGAAACGGGCTGAGCTCGAGGACTTCCGGTGCTCGTCCCAAGAAAACGCGAGCGGGAATGCCCCGGACTCTGTTTTCTCGTCCTGGGGTAAAAAGCGGTCCCCCGACGGTTTCTTCTCTTTGCTCCGTATTGGTCATAAGTCTTTCGATCTTCGGGTCTCGTGCTCCGAGGACTTCAACCCACACTCCTGGCATGCTCCCTGACACGTTTTCCGGAGGTATAGGTCGGGAAGCGAGCTCGTTGGAGGGAGAACTGTGGTGCGACCCAAAACGGTCCAAAAGATGGCCGAAGCTTCCAACGAGTGGCGAACGCTCGTCCGGTGTCAGAAACCACTGGAAATGCACTTGCAGCGAAGGAAACGGGCTGAGCTCGAGGACTTCCGGTGCTCGTCCCAAGAAAACGCGAGCGGGAATGCCCCGGACTCAGTTTTCTCGTCCTGGGGTAAAAAGCGGTCCCCCGACGGTTTCTTCCCTTTGCTCCGTATTGGTCATAAGTCTTTCGATCTTCGGGTCTCGTGCTCCGAGGACTTCAACCCACACTCCTGGCATGCTCCCTGACACGTTTTCCGGAGGTATAGGTCGGGAAGCGAGCTCGTTGGAGGGAGAACTGTGGTGCGACCCAAAACGGTCCAAAAGATGGCCGAAGCTTCCAACGAGTGGCGAACGCTCGTCCGGTGTCAGAAACCACTGGAAATGCACTTGCAGCGAAGGAAACGGGCTGAGCTCGAGGACTTCCGGTGCTCGTCCCAAGAAAACGCGAGCGGGAATGCCCCGGACTCAGTTTTCTCGTCCTGGGGTAAAAAGCGGTCCCCCGACGGTTTCTTCCCTTTGCTCCGTATTGGTCATAAGTCTTTCGATCTTCGGGTCTCGTGCTCCGAGGACTTCAACCCACACTCCTGGCATGCTCCCTGACACGTTTTCCGGAGGTATAGGTCGGGAAGCGAGCTCGTTGGAGGGAGAACTGTGGTGCGACCCAAAACGGTCCAAAAGATGGCCGAAGCTTCCAACGAGTGGCGACCGGTGTCAGAAACCACTGGAAATGCACTTGCAGCGAAGGAAACGGGCTGAGCTCGAGGACTTCCGGTGCTCGTCCCAAGAAAACGCGAGCGGGAATGCCCCGGACTCTGTTTTCTCGTCCTGGGGTAAAAAGCGGTCCCCCGACGGTTTCTTCTCTTTGCTCCGTATTGGTCATAAGTCTTTCGATCTTCGGGTCTCGTGCTCCGAGGACTTCAACCCACACTCCTGGCATGCTCCCTGACACGTTTTCCGGAGGTATAGGTCGGGAAGCGAGCTCGTTGGAGGGAGAACTGTGGTGCGACCCAAAACGGTCCAAAAGATGGCCGAAGCTTCCAACGAGTGGCGAACGCTCGTCCGGTGTCAGAAACCACTGGAAATGCACTTGCAGCGAAGGAAACGGGCTGAGCTCGAGGACTTCCGGTGCTCGTCCCAAGAAAACGCGAGCGGGAATGCCCCGGACTCAGTTTTCTCGTCCTGGGGTAAAAAGCGGTCCCCCGACGGTTTCTTCCCTTTGCTCCGTATTGGTCATAAGTCTTTCGATCTTCGGGTCTCATGCTCCGAGGACTTCAACCCACACTCCTGGCATGCTCCCTGACACGTTTTCCGGAGGTATAGGTCGGGAAGCGAGCTCGTTGGAGGGAGAACTGTGGTGCGACCCAAAACGGTCCAAAAGATGGCCGAAGCTTCCAACGAGTGGCGAACGCTCGTCCGGTGTCAGAAACCACTGGAAATGCACTTGCAGCGAAGGAAACGGGCTGAGCTCGAGGACTTCCGGTGCTCGTCCCAAGAAAACGCGAGCGGGAATGCCCCGGACTCAGTTTTCTCGTCCTGGGGTAAAAAGCGGTCCCCCGACGGTTTCTTCCCTTTGCTCCGTATTGGTCATAAGTCTTTCGATCTTCGGGTCTCGTGCTCCGAGGACTTCAACCCACACTCCTGGCATGCTCCCTGACACGTTTTCTGGAGGTATAGGTCGGGAAGCGAGCTCGTTGGAGGGAGAACTGTGGTGCGACCCAAAACGGTCCAAAAGATGGCCGAAGCTTCCAACGAGTGGCGAACGCTCGTCCGGTGTCAGAAACCACTGGAAATGCACTTGCAGCGAAGGAAACGGGCTGAGCTCGAGGACTTCCGGTGCTCGTCCCAAGAAAACGCGAGCGGGAATGCCCCGGACTCAGTTTTCTCGTCCTGGGGTAAAAAGCGGTCCCCCGACGGTTTCTTCCCTTTGCTCCGTATTGGTCATAAGTCTTTCGATCTTCGGGTCTCGTGCTCCGAGGACTTCAACCCACACTCCTGGCATGCTCCCTGACACGTTTTCCGGAGGTATAGGTCGGGAAGCGAGCTCGTTGGAGGGAGAACTGTGGTGCGACCCAAAACGGTCCAAAAGATGGCCGAAGCTTCCAACGAGTGGCGAACGCTCGTCCGGTGTCAGAAACCACTGGAAATGCACTTGCAGCGAAGGAAACGGGCTGAGCTCGAGGACTTCCGGTGCTCGTCCCAAGAAAACGCGAGCGAGAATGCCCCGGACTCAGTTTTCTCGTCCTGGGGTAAAAAGCGGTCCCCCGACGGTTTCTTCCCTTTGCTCCGTATTGGTCATAAGTCTTTCGATCTTCGGGTCTCGTGCTCCGAGGACTTCAACCCACACTCCTGGCATGCTCCCTGACACGTTTTCCGGAGGTATAGGTCGGGAAGCGAGCTCGTTGGAGGGAGAACTGTGGTGCGACCCAAAACGGTCCAAAAGATGGCCGAAGCTTCCAACGAGTGGCGAACGCTCGTCCGGTGTCAGAAACCACTGGAAATGCACTTGCAGCGAAGGAAACGGGCTGAGCTCGAGGACTTCCGGTGCTCGTCCCAAGAAAACGCGAGCGGGAATGCCCCGGACTCAGTTTTCTCGTCCTGGGGTAAAAAGCGGTCCCCCGACGGTTTCTTCCCTTTGCTCCGTATTGGTCATAAGTCTTTCGATCTTCGGGTCTCGTGCTCCGAGGACTTCAACCCACACTCCTGGCATGCTCCCTGACACGTTTTCCGGAGGTATAGGTCGGGAAGCGAGCTCGTTGGAGGGAGAACTGTGGTGCGACCCAAAACGGTCCAAAAGATGGCCGAAGCTTCCAACGAGTGGCGACCGGTGTCAGAAACCACTGGAAATGCACTTGCAGCGAAGGAAACGGGCTGAGCTCGAGGACTTCCGGTGCTCGTCCCAAGAAAACGCGAGCGGGAATGCCCCGGACTCTGTTTTCTCGTCCTGGGGTAAAAAGCGGTCCCCCGACGGTTTCTTCTCTTTGCTCCGTATTGGTCATAAGTCTTTCGATCTTCGGGTCTCGTGCTCCGAGGACTTCAACCCACACTCCTGGCATGCTCCCTGACACGTTTTCCGGAGGTATAGGTCGGGAAGCGAGCTCGTTGGAGGGAGAACTGTGGTGCGACCCAAAACGGTCCAAAAGATGGCCGAAACTTCCAACGAGTGGCGAACGCTCGTCCGGTGTCAGAAACCACTGGAAATGCACTTGCAGCGAAGGAAACGGGCTGAGCTCGAGGACTTCCGGTGCTCGTCCCAAGAAAACGCGAGCGGGAATGCCCCGGACTCAGTTTGCTCGTCCTGGGGTAAAAAGCGGTCCCCCGACGGTTTCTTCCCTTTGCTCCGTATTGGTCATAAGTCTTTCGATCTTCGGGTCTCGTGCTCCGAGGACTTCAACCCACACTCCTGGCATGTCCCTGACACGTTTTCCGGAGGTATAGGTCGGGAAGCGAGCTCGTTGGAGGGAGAACTGTGGTGCGACCCAAAACGGTCCAAAAGATGGCCGAAGCTTCCAACGAGTGGCGAACGCTCGTCCGGTGTCAGAAACCACTGGAAATGCACTTGCAGCGAAGGAAACGGGCTGAGCTCGAGGACTTCCGGTGCTCGTCCCAAGAAAACGCGAGCGGGAATGCCCCGGACTCTGTTTTCTCGTCCTGGGGTAAAAAGCGGTCCCCCGACGGTTTCTTCTCTTTGCTCCGTATTGGTCATAAGTCTTTCGATCTTCGGGTCTCGTGCTCCGAGGACTTCAACCCACACTCCTGGCATGCTCCCTGACACGTTTTCCGGAGGTATAGGTCGGGAAGCGAGCTCGTTGGAGGGAGAACTGTGGTGCGACCCAAAACGGTCCAAAAGATGGCCGAAACTTCCAACGAGTGGCGAACGCTCGTCCGGTGTCAGAAACCACTGGAAATGCACTTGCAGCGAAGGAAACGGGCTGAGCTCGAGGACTTCCGGTGCTCGTCCCAAGAAAACGCGAGCGGGAATGCCCCGGACTCAGTTTGCTCGTCCTGGGGTAAAAAGCGGTCCCCCGACGGTTTCTTCCCTTTGCTCCGTATTGGTCATAAGTCTTTCGATCTTCGGGTCTCGTGCTCCGAGGACTTCAACCCACACTCCTGGCATGTCCCTGACACGTTTTCCGGAGGTATAGGTCGGGAAGCGAGCTCGTTGGAGGGAGAACTGTGGTGCGACCCAAAACGGTCCAAAAGATGGCCGAAGCTTCCAACGAGTGGCGAACGCTCGTCCGGTGTCAGAAACCACTGGAAATGCACTTGCAGCGAAGGAAACGGGCTGAGCTCGAGGACTTCCGGTGCTCGTCCCAAGAAAACGCGAGCGGGAATGCCCCGGACTCAGTTTTCTCGTCCTGGGGTAAAAAGCGGTCCCCCGACGGTTTCTTCCCTTTGCTCCGTATTGGTCATAAGTCTTTCGATCTTCGGGTCTCGTCCGAGGACTTCAACCCACACTCCTGGCATGCTCCCTGACACGTTTTCCGGAGGTATAGGTCGGGAAGCGAGCTCGTTGGAGGGAGAACTGTGGTGCGACCCAAAACGGTCCAAAAGATGGCCGAAGCTTCCAACGAGTGGCGAACGCTCGTCCGGTGTCAGAAACCACTGGAAATGCACTTGCAGCGAAGGAAACGGGCTGAGCTCGAGGACTTCCGGTGCTCGTCCCAAGAAAACGCGAGCGGGAATGCCCCGGACTCAGTTTTCTCGTCCTGGGGTAAAAAGCGGTCCCCCGACGGTTTCTTCCCTTTGCTCCGTATTGGTCATAAGTCTTTCGATCTTCGGGTCTCGTGCTCCGAGGACTTCAACCCACACTCCTGGCATGCTCCCTGACACGTTTTCCGGAGGTATAGGTCGGGAAGCGAGCTCGTTGGAGGGAGAACTGTGGTGCGACCCAAAACGGTCCAAAAGATGGCCGAAGCTTCCAACGAGTGGCGAACGCTCGTCCGGTGTCAGAAACCACTGGAAATGCACTTGCAGCGAAGGAAACGGGCTGAGCTCGAGGACTTCCGGTGCTCGTCCCAAGAAAACGCGAGCGGGAATGCCCCGGACTCAGTTTTCTCGTCCTGGGGTAAAAAGCGGTCCCCCGACGGTTTCTTCCCTTTGCTCCGTATTGGTCATAAGTCTTTCGATCTTCGGGTCTCGTGCTCCGAGGACTTCAACCCACACTCCTGGCATGCTCCCTGACACGTTTTCCGGAGGTATAGGTCGGGAAGCGAGCTCGTTGGAGGGAGAACTGTGGTGCGACCCAAAACGGTCCAAAAGAATGCCGAAGCTTCCAACGAGTGGCGAACGCTCGTCCGGTGTCAGAAACCACTGGAAATGCACTTGCAGCGAAGGAAACGGGCTGAGCTCGAGGACTTCCGGTGCTCGTCCCAAGAAAACGCGAGCGGGAATGCCCCGGACTCAGTTTTCTCGTCCTGGGGTAAAAAGCGGTCCCCCGACGGTTTCTTCCCTTTGCTCCGTATTGGTCATAAGTCTTTCGATCTTCGGGTCTCGTGCTCCGAGGACTTCAACCCACACTCCTGGCATGCTCCCTGACACGTTTTCCGGAGGTATAGGTCGGGAAGCGAGCTCGTTGGAGGGAGAACTGTGGTGCGACCCAAAACGGTCCAAAAGATGGCCGAAGCTTCCAACGAGTGGCGAACGCTCGTCCGGTGTCAGAAACCACTGGAAATGCACTTGCAGCGAAGGAAACGGGCTGAGCTCGAGGACTTCCGGTGCTCGTCCCAAGAAAACGCGAGCGGGAATGCCCCGGACTCAGTTTTCTCGTCCTGGGGTAAAAAGCGGTCCCCCGACGGTTTCTTCCCTTTGCTCCGTATTGGTCATAAGTCTTTCGATCTTCGGGTCTCGTGCTCCGAGGACTTCAACCCACACTCCTGGCATGCTCCCTGACACGTTTTCCGGAGGTATAGGTCGGGAAGCGAGCTCGTTGGAGGGAGAACTGTGGTGCGACCCAAAACGGTCCAAAAGATGGCCGAAGCTTCCAACGAGTGGCGAACGCTCGTCCGGTGTCAGAAACCACTGGAAATGCACTTGCAGCGAAGGAAACGGGCTGAGCTCGAGGACTTCCGGTGCTCGTCCCAAGAAAACGCGAGCGGGAATGCCCCGGACTCAGTTTTCTCGTCCTGGGGTAAAAAGCGGTCCCCCGACGGTTTCTTCCCTTTGCTCCGTATTGGTCATAAGTCTTTCGATCTTCGGGTCTCGTGCTCCGAGGACTTCAACCCACACTCCTGGCATGCTCCCTGACACGTTTTCCGGAGGTATAGGTCGGGAAGCGAGCTCGTTGGAGGGAGAACTGTGGTGCGACCCAAAACGGTCCAAAAGATGGCCGAAGCTTCCAACGAGTGGCGAACGCTCGTCCGGTGTCAGAAACCACTGGAAATGCACTTGCAGCGAAGGAAACGGGCTGAGCTCGAGGACTTCCGGTGCTCGTCCCAAGAAAACGCGAGCGG
>NW_026123780.1:0-79883 GCF_025177605.1 Cucumis melo
CCTTCGCTGCAAGTGCATTTCCAGTGGTTTCTGACACCGGACGAGCGTTCGCCACTCGTTGGAAGCTTCGGCCATCTTTTGGACCGTTTTGGGTCGCACCACAGTTCTCCCTCCAACGAGCTCGCTTCCCGACCTATACCTCCGGAAAACGTGTCAGGGAGCATGCCAGGAGTGTGGGTTGAAGTCCTCGGAGCACGAGACCCGAAGATCGAAAGACTTATGACCAATACGGAGCAAAGGGAAGAAAACCGTCGGGGGACCGCTTTTTACCCCAGGACGAGAAAACTGAGTCCGGGGCATTCCCGCTCGCGTTTTCTTGGGACGAGCACCGGAAGTCCTCGAGCTCAGCCCGTTTCCTTCGCTGCAAGTGCATTTCCAGTGGTTTCTGACACCGGACGAGCGTTCGCCACTCGTTGGAAGCTTCGGCCATCTTTTGGACCGTTTTGGGTCGCACCACAGTTCTCCCTCCAACGAGCTCGCTTCCCGACCTATACCTCCGGAAAACGTGTCAGGGAGCATGCCAGGAGTGTGGGTTGAAGTCCTCGGAGCACGAGACCCGAAGATCGAAAGACTTATGACCAATACGGAGCAAAGGGAAGAAACCGTCGGGGGACCGCTTTTTACCCCAGGACGAGAAAACTGAGTCCGGGGCATTCCCGCTCGCGTTTTCTTGGGACGAGCACCGGAAGTCCTCGAGCTCAGCCCGTTTCCTTCGCTGCAAGTGCATTTCCAGTGGTTTCTGACACCGGACGAGCGTTCGCCACTCGTTGGAAGCTTCGGCCATCTTTTGGACCGTTTTGGGTCGCACCACAGTTCTCCCTCCAACGAGCTCGCTTCCCGACCTATACCTCCGGAAAACGTGTCAGGGAGCATGCCAGGAGTGTGGGTTGAAGTCCTCGGAGCACGAGACCCGAAGATCGAAAGACTTATGACCAATACGGAGCAAAGGGAAGAAACCGTCGGGGGACCGCTTTTTACCCCAGGACGAGAAAACTGAGTCCGGGGCATTCCCGCTCGCGTTTTCTTGGGACGAGCACCGGAAGTCCTCGAGCTCAGCCCGTTTCCTTCGCTGCAAGTGCATTTCCTGTGGTTTCTGACACCGGACGAGCGTTCGCCACTCGTTGGAAGCTTCGGCCATCTTTTGGACCGTTTTGGGTCGCACCACAGTTCTCCCTCCAACGAGCTCGCTTCCCGACCTATACCTCCGGAAAACGTGTCAGGGAGCATGCCAGGAGTGTGGGTTGAAGTCCTCGGAGCACGAGACCGAAGATCGAAAGACTTATGACCAATACGGAGCAAAGGGAAGAAACCGTCGGGGGACCGCTTTTTACCCCAGGACGAGAAAACTGAGTCCGGGGCATTCCCGCTCGCGTTTTCTTGGGACGAGCACCGGAAGTCCTCGAGCTCAGCCCGTTTCCTTCGCTGCAAGTGCATTTCCAGTGGTTTCTGACACCGGACGAGCGTTCGCCACTCGTTGGAAGCTTCGGCCATCTTTTGGACCGTTTTGGGTCGCACCACAGTTCTCCCTCCAACGAGCTCGCTTCCCGACCTATACCTCCGGAAAACGTGTCAGGGAGCATGCCAGGAGTGTGGGTTGAAGTCCTCGGAGCACGAGACCCGAAGATCGAAAGACTTATGACCAATACGGAGCAAAGGGAAGAAACCGTCGGGGGACCGCTTTTTACCCCAGGACGAGAAAACTGAGTCCGGGGCATTCCCGCTCGCGTTTTCTTGGGACGAGCACCGGAAGTCCTCGAGCTCAGCCCGTTTCCTTCGCTGCAAGTGCATTTCCAGTGGTTTCTGACACCGGACGAGCGTTCGCCACTCGTTGGAAGCTTCGGCCATCTTTTGGACCGTTTTGGGTCGCACCACAGTTCTCCCTCCAACGAGCTCGCTTCCCGACCTATACCTCCGGAAAACGTGTCAGGGAGCATGCCAGGAGTGTGGGTTGAAGTCCTCGGAGCACGAGACCCGAAGATCGAAAGACTTATGACCAATACGGAGCAAAGGGAAGAAACCGTCGGGGGACCGCTTTTTACCCCAGGACGAGAAAACTGAGTCCGGGGCATTCCCGCTCGCGTTTTCTTGGGACGAGCACCGGAAGTCCTCGAGCTCAGCCCGTTTCCTTCGCTGCAAGTGCATTTCCAGTGGTTTCTGACACCGGACGAGCGTTCGCCACTCGTTGGAAGCTTCGGCCATCTTTTGGACCGTTTTGGGTCGCACCACAGTTCTCCCTCCAACGAGCTCGCTTCCCGACCTATACCTCCGGAAAACGTGTCAGGGAGCATGCCAGGAGTGTGGGTTGAAGTCCTCGGAGCACGAGACCCGAAGATCGAAAGACTTATGACCAATACGGAGCAAAGGGAAGAAACCGTCGGGGGACCGCTTTTTACCCCAGGACGAGAAAACTGAGTCCGGGGCATTCCCGCTCGCGTTTTCTTGGGACGAGCACCGGAAGTCCTCGAGCTCAGCCCGTTTCATTCGCTGCAAGTGCATTTCCAGTGGTTTCTGACACCGGACGAGCGTTCGCCACTCGTTGGAAGCTTCGGCCATCTTTTGGACCGTTTTGGGTCGCACCGCAGTTCTCCCTCCAACGAGCTCGCTTCCCGACCTATACCTCCGGAAAACGTGTCAGGGAGCATGCCAGGAGTGTGGGTTGAAGTCCTCGGAGCACGAGACCCGAAGATCGAAAGACTTATGACCAATACGGAGCAAAGGGAAGAAACCGTCGGGGGACCGCTTTTTACCCCAGGACAAGAAAACTGAGTCCGGGGCATTCCCGCTCGCGTTTTCTTGGGACGAGCACCGGAAGTCCTCGAGCTCAGCCCGTTTCCTTCGCTGCAAGTGCATTTCCAGTGGTTTCTGACACCGAACGAGCGTTCGCCACTCGTTGGAAGCTTCGGCCATCTTTTGGACCGTTTTGGGTCGCACCACAGTTCTCCCTCCAACGAGCTCGCTTCCCGACCTATACCTCCGGAAAACGTGTCAGGGAGCATGCCAGGAGTGTGGGTTGAATTCCTCGGAGCACGAGACCCGAAGATCGAAAGACTTATGACCAATACGGAGCAAAGGGAAGAAACCGTCGGGGGACCGCTTTTTACCCCAGGACGAGAAAACTGAGTCCGGGGCATTCCCGCTCGCGTTTTCTTGGGACGAGCACCGGAAGTCCTCGAGCTCAGCCCGTTTCCTTCGCTGCAAGTGCATTTCCAGTGGTTTCTGACACCGGACGAGCGTTCGCCACTCGTTGGAAGCTTCGGCCATCTTTTGGACCGTTTTGGGTCGCACCACAGTTCTCCCTCCAACGAGTTCGCTTCCCGACCTATACCTCCGGAAAACGTGTCAGGGAGCATGCCAGGAGTGTGGGTTGAAGTCCTCGGAGCACGAGACCCGAAGATCGAAAGACTTATGACCAATACGGAGCAAAGGGAAGAAACCGTCGGGGGACCGCTTTTTACCCCAGGACGAGAAAACTGAGTCCGGGGCATTCCCGCTCGCGTTTTCTTGGGACGAGCACCGGAAGTCCTCGAGCTCAGCCCGTTTCATTCGCTGCAAGTGCATTTCCAGTGGTTTCTGACACCGGACGAGCGTTCGCCACTCGTTGGAAGCTTCGGCCATCTTTTGGACCGTTTTGGGTCGCACCGCAGTTCTCCCTCCAACGAGCTCGCTTCCCGACCTATACCTCCGGAAAACGTGTCAGGGAGCATGCCAGGAGTGTGGGTTGAAGTCCTCGGAGCACGAGACCCGAAGATCGAAAGACTTATGACCAATACGGAGCAAAGGGAAGAAACCGTCGGGGGACCGCTTTTTACCCCAGGACGAGAAAACTGAGTCCGGGGCATTCCCGCTCGCGTTTTCTTGGGACGAGCACCGGAAGTCCTCGAGCTCAGCCCGTTTCCTTCGCTGCAAGTGCATTTCCAGTGGTTTCTGACACCGAACGAGCGTTCGCCACTCGTTGGAAGCTTCGGCCATCTTTTGGACCGTTTTGGGTCGCACCACAGTTCTCCCTCCAACGAGCTCGCTTCCCGACCTATACCTCCGGAAAACGTGTCAGGGAGCATGCCAGGAGTGTGGGTTGAATTCCTCGGAGCACGAGACCCGAAGATCGAAAGACTTATGACCAATACGGAGCAAAGGGAAGAAACCGTCGGGGGACCGCTTTTTACCCCAGGACGAGAAAACTGAGTCCGGGGCATTCCCGCTCGCGTTTTCTTGGGACGAGCACCGGAAGTCCTCGAGCTCAGCCCGTTTCCTTCGCTGCAAGTGCATTTCCAGTGGTTTCTGACACCGGACGAGCGTTCGCCACTCGTTGGAAGCTTCGGCCATCTTTTGGACCGTTTTGGGTCGCACCACAGTTCTCCCTCCAACGAGCTCGCTTCCCGACCTATACCTCCGGAAAACGTGTCAGGGAGCATGCCAGGAGTGTGGGTTGAAGTCCTCGGAGCACGAGACCCGAAGATCGAAAGACTTATGACCAATACGGAGCAAAGGGAAGAAACCGTCGGGGGACCGCTTTTTACCCCAGGACGAGAAAACTGAGTCCGGGGCATTCCCGCTCGCGTTTTCTTGGGACGAGCACCGGAAGTCCTCGAGCTCAGCCCGTTTCCTTCGCTGCAAGTGCATTTCCAGTGGTTTCTGACACCGGACGAGCGTTCGCCACTCGTTGGAAGCTTCGGCCATCTTTTGGACCGTTTTGGGTCGCACCACAGTTCTCCCTCCAACGAGCTCGCTTCCCGACCTATACCTCCGGAAAACGTGTCAGGGAGCATGCCAGGAGTGTGGGTTGAAGTCCTCGGAGCACGAGACCCGAAGATCGAAAGACTTATGACCAATACGGAGCAAAGGGAAGAAACCGTCGGGGGACCGCTTTTTACCCCAGGACGAGAAAACTGAGTCCGGGGCATTCCCGCTCGCGTTTTCTTGGGACGAGCACCGGAAGTCCTCGAGCTCAGCCCGTTTCCTTCGCTGCAAGTGCATTTCCTGTGGTTTCTGACACCGGACGAGCGTTCGCCACTCGTTGGAAGCTTCGGCCATCTTTTGGACCGTTTTGGGTCGCACCACAGTTCTCCCTCCAACGAGCTCGCTTCCCGACCCATACCTCCGGAAAACGTGTCAGGGAGCATGCCAGGAGTGTGGGTTGAAGTCCTCGGAGCACGAGACCCGAAGATCGAAAGACTTATGACCAATACGGAGCAAAGGGAAGAAACCGTCGGGGGACCGCTTTTTACCCCAGGACGAGAAAACTGAGTCCGGGGCATTCCCGCTCGCGTTTTCTTGGGACGAGCACCGGAAGTCCTCGAGCTCAGCCCGTTTCCTTCGCTGCAAGTGCATTTCCTGTGGTTTCTGACACCGGACGAGCGTTCGCCACTCGTTGGAAGCTTCGGCCATCTTTTGGACCGTTTTGGGTCGCACCACAGTTCTCCCTCCAACGAGCTCGCTTCCCGACCTATACCTCCGGAAAACGTGTCAGGGAGCATGCCAGGAGTGTGGGTTGAAGTCCTCGGAGCACGAGACCCGAAGATCGAAAGACTTATGACCAATACGGAGCAAAGGGAAGAAACCGTCGGGGGACCGCTTTTTACCCCAGGACGAGAAAACTGAGTCCGGGGCATTCCCGCTCGCGTTTTCTTGGGACGAGCACCGGAAGTCCTCGAGCTCAGCCCGTTTCCTTCGCTGCAAGTGCATTTCCAGTGGTTTCTGACACCGGACGAGCGTTCGCCACTCGTTGGAAGCTTCGGCCATCTTTTGGACCGTTTTGGGTCGCACCACAGTTCTCCCTCCAACGAGCTCGCTTCCCGACCTATACCTCCGGAAAACGTGTCAGGGAGCATGCCAGGAGTGTGGGTTGAAGTCCTCGGAGCACGAGACCCGAAGATCGAAAGACTTATGACCAATACGGAGCAAAGGGAAGAAACCGTCGGGGGACCGCTTTTTACCCCAGGACGAGAAAACTGAGTCCGGGGCATTCCCGCTCGCGTTTTCTTGGGACGAGCACCGGAAGTCCTCGAGCTCAGCCCGTTTCCTTCGCTGCAAGTGCATTTCCAGTGGTTTCTGACACCGGACGAGCGTTCGCCACTCGTTGGAAGCTTCGGCCATCTTTTGGACCGTTTTGGGTCGCACCACAGTTCTCCCTCCAACGAGCTCGCTTCCCGACCTATACCTCCGGAAAACGTGTCAGGGAGCATGCCAGGAGTGTGGGTTGAAGTCCTCGGAGCACGAGACCCGAAGATCGAAAGACTTATGACCAATACGGAGCAAAGGGAAGAAACCGTCGGGGGACCGCTTTTTACCCCAGGACGAGAAAACTGAGTCCGGGGCATTCCCGCTCGCGTTTTCTTGGGACGAGCACCGGAAGTCCTCGAGCTCAGCCCGTTTCCTTCGCTGCAAGTGCATTTCCAGTGGTTTCTGACACCGGACGAGCGTTCGCCACTCGTTGGAAGCTTCGGCCATCTTTTGGACCGTTTTGGGTCGCACCACAGTTCTCCCTCCAACGAGCTCGCTTCCCGACCCATACCTCCGGAAAACGTGTCAGGGAGCATGCCAGGAGTGTGGGTTGAAGTCCTCGGAGCACGAGACCCGAAGATCGAAAGACTTATGACCAATACGGAGCAAAGGGAAGAAACCGTCGGGGGACCGCTTTTTACCCCAGGACGAGAAAACTGAGTCCGGGGCATTCCCGCTCGCGTTTTCTTGGGACGAGCACCGGAAGTCCTCGAGCTCAGCCCGTTTCCTTCGCTGCAAGTGCATTTCCAGTGGTTTCTGACACCGGACGAGCGTTCGCCACTCGTTGGAAGCTTCGGCCATCTTTTGGACCGTTTTGGGTCGCACCACAGTTCTCCCTCCAACGAGCTCGCTTCCCGACCTATACCTCCGGAAAACGTGTCAGGGAGCATGCCAGGAGTGTGGGTTGAAGTCCTCGGAGCACGAGACCCGAAGATCGAAAGACTTATGACCAATACGGAGCAAAGGGAAGAAACCGTCGGGGGACCGCTTTTTACCCCAGGACGAGAAAACTGAGTCCGGGGCATTCCCGCTCGCGTTTTCTTGGGACGAGCACCGGAAGTCCTCGAGCTCAGCCCGTTTCCTTCGCTGCAAGTGCATTTCCAGTCGTTTCTGACACCGGACGAGCGTTCGCCACTCGTTGGAAGCTTCGGCCATCTTTTGGACCGTTTTGGGTCGCACCACAGTTCTCCCTCCAACGAGCTCGCTTCCCGACCTATACCTCCGGAAAACGTGTCAGGGAGCATGCCAGGAGTGTGGGTTGAAGTCCTCGGAGCACGAGACCCGAAGATCGAAAGACTTATGACCAATACGGAGCAAAGGGAAGAAACCGTCGGGGGACCGCTTTTTACCCCAGGACGAGAAAACTGAGTCCGGGGCATTCCCGCTCGCGTTTTCTTGGGACGAGCACCGGAAGTCCTCGAGCTCAGCCCGTTTCCTTCGCTGCAAGTGCATTTCCAGTCGTTTCTGACACCGGACGAGCGTTCGCCACTCGTTGGAAGCTTCGGCCATCTTTTGGACCGTTTTGGGTCGCACCACAGTTCTCCCTCCAACGAGCTCGCTTCCCGACCTATACCTCCGGAAAACGTGTCAGGGAGCATGCCAGGAGTGTGGGTTGAAGTCCTCGGAGCACGAGACCCGAAGATCGAAAGACTTATGACCAATACGGAGCAAAGGGAAGAAACCGTCGGGGGACCGCTTTTTACCCCAGGACGAGAAAACTGAGTCCGGGGCATTCCCGCTCGCGTTTTCTTGGGACGAGCACCGGAAGTCCTCGAGCTCAGCCCGTTTCCTTCGCTGCAAGTGCATTTCCAGTGGTTTCTGACACCGGACGAGCGTTCGCCACTCGTTGGAAGCTTCGGCCATCTTTTGGACCGTTTTGGGTCGCACCACAGTTCTCCCTCCAACGAGCTCGCTTCCCGACCTATACCTCCGGAAAACGTGTCAGGGAGCATGCCAGGAGTGTGGGTTGAAGTCCTCGGAGCACGAGACCCGAAGATCGAAAGACTTATGACCAATACGGAGCAAAGGGAAGAAACCGTCGGGGGACCGCTTTTTACCCCAGGACGAGAAAACTGAGTCCGGGGCATTCCCGCTCGCGTTTTCTTGGGACGAGCACCGGAAGTCCTCGAGCTCAGCCCGTTTCATTCGCTGCAAGTGCATTTCCAGTGGTTTCTGACACCGGACGAGCGTTCGCCACTCGTTGGAAGCTTCGGCCATCTTTTGGACCGTTTTGGGTCGCACCACAGTTCTCCCTCCAACGAGCTCGCTTCCCGACCTATACCTCCGGAAAACGTGTCAGGGAGCATGCCAGGAGTGTGGGTTGAAGTCCTCGGAGCACGAGACCCGAAGATCGAAAGACTTATGACCAATACGGAGCAAAGGGAAGAAACCGTCGGGGGACCGCTTTTTACCCCATGACGAGAAAACTGAGTCCGGGGCATTCCCGCTCGCGTTTTCTTGGGACGAGCACCGGAAGTCCTCGAGCTCAGCCCGTTTCCTTCGCTGCAAGTGCATTTCCAGTGGTTTCTGACACCGGACGAACGTTCGCCACTCGTTGGAAGCTTCGGCCATCTTTTGGACCGTTTTGGGTCGCACCACAGTTCTCCCTCCAACGAGCTCGCTTCCCGACCCATACCTCCGGAAAACGTGTCAGGGAGCATGCCAGGAGTGTGGGTTGAAGTCCTCGGAGCACGAGACCCGAAGATCGAAAGACTTATGACCAATACGGAGCAAAGGGAAGAAACCGTCGGGGGACCGCTTTTTACCCCAGGACGAGAAAACTGAGTCCGGGGCATTCCCGCTCGCGTTTTCTTGGGACGAGCACCGGAAGTCCTCGAGCTCAGCCCGTTTCCTTCGCTGCAAGTGCATTTCCAGTGGTTTCTGACACCGGACGAGCGTTCGCCACTCGTTGGAAGCTTCGGCCATCTTTTGGACCGTTTTGGGTCGCACCACAGTTCTCCCTCCAACGAGCTCGCTTCCCGACCTATACCTCCGGAAAACGTGTCAGGGAGCATGCCAGGAGTGTGGGTTGAAGTCCTCGGAGCACGAGACCCGAAGATCGAAAGACTTATGACCAATACGGAGCAAAGGGAAGAAACCGTCGGGGGACCGCTTTTTACCCCAGGACGAGAAAACTGAGTCCGGGGCATTCCCGCTCGCGTTTTCTTGGGACGAGCACCGGAAGTCCTCGAGCTCAGCCCGTTTCCTTCGCTGCAAGTGCATTTCCAGTGGTTTCTGACACCGGACGAGCGTTCGCCACTCGTTGGAAGCTTCGGCCATCTTTTGGACCGTTTTGGGTCGCACCACAGTCCTCCCTCCAACGAGCTCGCTTCCCGACCCATACCTCCGGAAAACGTGTCAGGGAGCATGCCAGGAGTGTGGGTTGAAGTCCTCGGAGCACGAGACCCGAAGATCGAAAGACTTATGACCAATACGGAGCAAAGGGAAGAAACCGTCGGGGGACCGCTTTTTACCCCAGGACGAGAAAACTGAGTCCGGGGCATTCCCGCTCGCGTTTTCTTGGGACGAGCACCGGAAGTCCTCGAGCTCAGCCCGTTTCCTTCGCTGCAAGTGCATTTCCAGTGGTTTCTGACACCGGACGAACGTTCGCCACTCGTTGGAAGCTTCGGCCATCTTTTGGACCGTTTTGGGTCGCACCACAGTTCTCCCTCCAACGAGCTCGCTTCCCGACCCATACCTCCGGAAAACGTGTCAGGGAGCATGCCAGGAGTGTGGGTTGAAGTCCTCGGAGCACGAGACCCGAAGATCGAAAGACTTATGACCAATACGGAGCAAAGGGAAGAAACCGTCGGGGGACCGCTTTTTACCCCAGGACGAGAAAACTGAGTCCGGGGCATTCCCGCTCGCGTTTTCTTGGGACGAGCACCGGAAGTCCTCGAGCTCAGCCCGTTTCCTTCGCTGCAAGTGCATTTCCAGTGGTTTCTGACACCGGACGAGCGTTCGCCACTCGTTGGAAGCTTCGGCCATCTTTTGGACCGTTTTGGGTCGCACCACAGTTCTCCCTCCAACGAGCTCGCTTCCCGACCTATACCTCCGGAAAACGTGTCAGGGAGCATGCCAGGAGTGTGGGTTGAAGTCCTCGGAGCACGAGACCCGAAGATCGAAAGACTTATGACCAATACGGAGCAAAGGGAAGAAACCGTCGGGGGACCGCTTTTTACCCCAGGACGAGAAAACTGAGTCCGGGGCATTCCCGCTCGCGTTTTCTTGGGACGAGCACCGGAAGTCCTCGAGCTCAGCCCGTTTCCTTCGCTGCAAGTGCATTTCCAGTGGTTTCTGACACCGGACGAGCGTTCGCCACTCGTTGGAAGCTTCGGCCATCTTTTGGACCGTTTTGGGTCGCACCACAGTTCTCCCTCCAACGAGCTCGCTTCCCGACCCATACCTCCGGAAAACGTGTCAGGGAGCATGCCAGGAGTGTGGGTTGAAGTCCTCGGAGCACGAGACCCGAAGATCGAAAGACTTATGACCAATACGGAGCAAAGGGAAGAAACCGTCGGGGGACCGCTTTTTACCCCAGGACGAGAAAACTGAGTCCGGGGCATTCCCGCTCGCGTTTTCTTGGGACGAGCACCGGAAGTCCTCGAGCTCAGCCCGTTTCCTTCGCTGCAAGTGCATTTCCAGTGGTTTCTGACACCGGACGAGCGTTCGCCACTCGTTGGAGGCTTCGGCCATCTTTTGGACCGTTTTGGGTCGCACCACAGTTCTCCCTCCAACGAGCTCGCTTCCCGACCTATACCTCCGGAAAACGTGTCAGGGAGCATGCCAGGAGTGTGGGTTGAAGTCCTCGGAGCACGAGACCCGAAGATCGAAAGACTTATGACCAATACGGAGCAAAGGGAAGAAACCGTCGGGGGACCGCTTTTTACCCCATGACGAGAAAACTGAGTCCGGGGCATTCCCGCTCGCGTTTTCTTGGGACGAGCACCAGAAGTCCTCGAGCTCAGCCCGTTTCCTTCGCTGCAAGTGCATTTCCAGTGGTTTCTGACACCGGACGAGCGTTCGCCACTCGTTGGAAGCTTCGGCCATCTTTTGGACCGTTTTGGGTCGCACCACAGTTCTCCCTCCAACGAGCTCGCTTCCCGACCTATACCTCCGGAAAACGTGTCAGGGAGCATGCCAGGAGTGTGGGTTGAAGTCCTCGGAGCACGAGACCCGAAGATCGAAAGACTTATGACCAATACGGAGCAAAGGGAAGAAACCGTCGGGGGACCGCTTTTTACCCCAGGACGAGAAAACTGAGTCCGGGGCATTCCCGCTCGCGTTTTCTTGGGACGAGCACCGGAAGTCCTCGAGCTCAGCCCGTTTCCTTCGCTGCAAGTGCATTTCCAGTGGTTTCTGACACCGGACGAGCGTTCGCCACTCGTTGGAAGCTTCGGCCATCTTTTGGACCGTTTTGGGTCGCACCACAGTTCTCCCTCCAACGAGCTCGCTTCCCGACCCATACCTCCGGAAAACGTGTCAGGGAGCATGCCAGGAGTGTGGGTTGAAGTCCTCGGAGCACGAGACCCGAAGATCGAAAGACTTATGACCAATACGGAGCAAAGGGAAGAAACCGTCGGGGGACCGCTTTTTACCCCAGGACGAGAAAACTGAGTCCGGGGCATTCCCGCTCGCGTTTTCTTGGGACGAGCACCGGAAGTCCTCGAGCTCAGCCCGTTTCCTTCGCTGCAAGTGCATTTCCAGTGGTTTCTGACACCGGACGAGCGTTCGCCACTCGTTGGAGGCTTCGGCCATCTTTTGGACCGTTTTGGGTCGCACCACAGTTCTCCCTCCAACGAGCTCGCTTCCCGACCTATACCTCCGGAAAACGTGTCAGGGAGCATGCCAGGAGTGTGGGTTGAAGTCCTCGGAGCACGAGACCCGAAGATCGAAAGACTTATGACCAATACGGAGCAAAGGGAAGAAACCGTCGGGGGACCGCTTTTTACCCCATGACGAGAAAACTGAGTCCGGGGCATTCCCGCTCGCGTTTTCTTGGGACGAGCACCGGAAGTCCTCGAGCTCAGCCCGTTTCCTTCGCTGCAAGTGCATTTCCAGTGGTTTCTGACACCGGACGAGCGTTCGCCACTCGTTGGAAGCTTCGGCCATCTTTTGGACCGTTTTGGGTCGCACCACAGTTCTCCCTCCAACGAGCTCGCTTCCCGACCCATACCTCCGGAAAACGTGTCAGGGAGCATGCCAGGAGTGTGGGTTGAAGTCCTCGGAGCACGAGACCCGAAGATCGAAAGACTTATGACAAATACGGAGCAAAGGGAAGAAACCGTCGGGGGACCGCTTTTTACCCCAGGACGAGAAAACTGAGTCCGGGGCATTCCCGCTCGCGTTTTCTTGGGACGAGCACCGGAAGTCCTCGAGCTCAGCCCGTTTCCTTCGCTGCAAGTGCATTTCCAGTGGTTTCTGACACCGGACGAGCGTTCGCCACTCGTTGGAGGCTTCGGCCATCTTTTGGACCGTTTTGGGTCGCACCACAGTTCTCCCTCCAACGAACTCGCTTCCCGACCTATACCTCCGGAAAACGTGTCAGGGAGCATGCCAGGAGTGTGGGTTGAAGTCCTCGGAGCACAAGACCCGAAGATCGAAAGACTTATGACCAATACGGAGCAAAGGGAAGAAACCGTCGGGGGACCGCTTTTTACCCCATGACGAGAAAACTGAGTCCGGGGCATTCCCGCTCGCGTTTTCTTGGGACGAGCACCGGAAGTCCTCGAGCTCAGCCCGTTTCCTTCGCTGCAAGTGCATTTCCAGTGGTTTCTGACACCGGACGAGCGTTCGCCACTCGTTGGAAGCTTCGGCCATCTTTTGGACCGTTTTGGGTCGCACCACAGTTCTCCCTCCAACGAGCTCGCTTCCCGACCTATACCTCCGGAAAACGTGTCAGGGAGCATGCCAGGAGTGTGGGTTGAAGTCCTCGGAGCACAAGACCCGAAGATCGAAAGACTTATGACCAATACGGAGCAAAGGGAAGAAACCGTCGGGGGACCGCTTTTTACCCCATGACGAGAAAACTGAGTCCGGGGCATTCCCGCTCGCGTTTTCTTGGGACGAGCACCGGAAGTCCTCGAGCTCAGCCCGTTTCCTTCGCTGCAAGTGCATTTCCAGTGGTTTCTGACACCGGACGAGCGTTCGCCACTCGTTGGAAGCTTCGGCCATCTTTTGGACCGTTTTGGGTCGCACCACAGTTCTCCCTCCAACGAGCTCGCTTCCCGACCTATACCTCCGGAAAACGTGTCAGGGAGCATGCCAGGAGTGTGGGTTGAAGTCCTCGGAGCACGAGACCCGAAGATCGAAAGACTTATGACCAATACGGAGCAAAGGGAAGAAACCGTCGGGGGACCGCTTTTTACCCCAGGACGAGAAAACTGAGTCCGGGGCATTCCCGCTCGCGTTTTCTTGGGACGAGCACCGGAAGTCCTCGAGCTCAGCCCGTTTCCTTCGCTGCAAGTGCATTTCCAGTGGTTTCTGACACCGGACGAGCGTTCGCCACTCGTTGGAAGCTTCGGCCATCTTTTGGACCGTTTTGGGTCGCACCACAGTTCTCCCTCCAACGAGCTAGCTTCCCGACCTATACCTCCGGAAAACGTGTCAGGGAGCATGCCAGGAGTGTGGGTTGAAGTCCTCGGAGCACGAGACCCGAAGATCGAAAGACTTATGACCAATACGGAGCAAAGGGAAGAAACCGTCGGGGGACCGCTTTTTACCCCAGGACGAGAAAACTGAGCCCGGGGCATTCCCGCTCGCGTTTTCTTGGGACGAGCACCGGAAGTCCTCGAGCTCAGCCCGTTTCCTTCGCTGCAAGTGCATTTCCAGTGGTTTCTGACACCGGACGAGCGTTCGCCACTCGTTGGAAGCTTCGGCCATCTTTTGGACCGTTTTGGGTCGCACCACAGTTCTCCCTCCAACGAGCTCGCTTCCCGACCCATACCTCCGGAAAACGTGTCAGGGAGCATGCCAGGAGTGTGGGTTGAAGTCCTCGGAGCACGAGACCCGAAGATCGAAAGACTTATGACCAATACGGAGCAAAGGGAAGAAACCGTCGGGGGACCGCTTTTTACCCCAGGACGAGAAAACTGAGTCCGGGGCATTCCCGCTCGCGTTTTCTTGGGACGAGCACCGGAAGTCCTCGAGCTCAGCCCGTTTCCTTCGCTGCAAGTGCATTTCCAGTGGTTTCTGACACCGGACGAGCGTTCGCCACTCGTTGGAAGCTTCGGCCATCTTTTGGACCGTTTTGGGTCGCACCACAGTTCTCCCTCCAACGAGCTCGCTTCCCGACCTATACCTCCGAAAAACGTGTCAGGGAGCATGCCAGGAGTGTGGGTTGAAGTCCTCGGAGCACGAGACCCGAAGATCGAAAGACTTATGACCAATACGGAGCAAAGGGAAGAAACCGTCGGGGGACCGCTTGTTACCGCAGGACGAGAAAACTGAGTCCGGGCCATTCCCGCTCGCGTTTTCTTGGGACGAGCACCGGAAGTCCTCGAGCTCAGCCCATTTCCTTCGCTGCAAGTGCATTTCCAGTGGTTTCTGACACCGGACGAGCGTTCGCCACTCGTTGGAAGCTTCGGCCATCTTTTGGACCGTTTTGGGTCGCACCACAGTTCTCCCTCCAACGAGCTCGCTTCCCGACCTATACCTCCGGAAAACGTGTCAGGGAGCATGCCAGGAGTGTGGGTTGAAGTCCTCGGAGCACGAGACCCGAAGATCGAAAGACTTATGACCAATACGGAGCAAAGGGAAGAAACCGTCGGGGGACCGCTTTTTACCCCAGGACGAGAAAACTGAGTCCGGGGCATTCCCGCTCGCGTTTTCTTGGGACGAGCACCGGAAGTCCTCGAGCTCAGCCCGTTTCCTTCGCTGCAAGTGCATTTCCAGTGGTTTCTGACCACGGACGAGCGTTCGCCACTCGTTGGAAGCTTCGGCCATCTTTTGGACCGTTTTGGGTCGCACCACAGTTCTCCCTCCAACGAGCTCGCTTCCCGACCTATACCTCCGGAAAACGTGTCAGGGAGCATGCCAGGAGTGTGGGTTGAAGTCCTCGGAGCACGAGACCCGAAGATCGAAAGACTTATGACCAATACGGAGCAAAAGGAAGAAACCGTCGGGGGACCGCTTTTTACCCCAGGACGAGAAAACTGAGTCCGGGGCATTCCCGCTCGCGTTTTCTTGGGACGAGCACCGGAAGTCCTCGAGCTCCGCCCGTTTCCTTCGCTGCAAGTGCATTTCCAGTGGTTTCTGACACCGGACGAGCGTTCGCCACTCGTTGGAAGCTTCGGCCATCTTTTGGACCGTTTTGGGTCGCACCACAGTTCTCCCTCCAACGAGCTCGCTTCCCGACCTATACCTCCGGAAAACGTGTCAGGGAGCATGCCAGGAGTGTGGGTTGAAGTCCTCGGAGCACGAGACCCGAAGATCGAAAGACTTATGACCAATACGGAGCAAAGGGAAGAAACCGTCGGGGGACCGCTTTTTACCCCAGGACGAGAAAACTGAGTCCGGGGCATTCCCGCTCGCGTTTTCTTGGGACGAGCACCGGAAGTCCTCGAGCTCAGCCCGTTTCCTTCGCTGCAAGTGCATTTCCAGTCGTTTCTGACACCGGACGAGCGTTCACCACTCGTTGGAAGCTTCGGCCATCTTTTGGACCGTTTTGGGTCGCACCACAGTTCTCCCTCCAACGAGCTCGCTTCCCGACCTATACCTCCGGAAAACGTGTCAGGGAGCATGCCAGGAGTGTGGGTTGAAGTCCTCGGAGCACGAGACCCGAAGATCGAAAGACTTATGACCAATACGGAGCAAAGGGAAGAAACCGTCGGGGGACCGCTTTTTACCCCAGGACGAGAAAACTGAGTCCGGGGCATTCCCGCTCGCGTTTTCTTGGGACGAGCACCGGAAGTCCTCGAGCTCAGCCCGTTTCCTTCGCTGCAAGTGCATTTCCAGTCGTTTCTGACACCGGACGAGCGTTCGCCACTCGTTGGAAGCTTCGGCCATCTTTTGGACCGTTTTGGGTCGCACCACAGTTCTCCCTCCAACGAGCTCGCTTCCCGACCTATACCTCCGGAAAACGTGTCAGGGAGCATGCCAGGAGTGTGGGTTGAAGTCCTCGGAGCACGAGACCCGAAGATCGAAAGACTTATGACCAATACGGAGCAAAGGGAAGAAACCGTCGGGGGACCGCTTTTTACCCCAGGACGAGAAAACTGAGTCCGGGGCATTCCCGCTCGCGTTTTCTTGGGACGAGCACCGGAAGTCCTCGAGCTCAGCCCGTTTCCTTCGCTGCAAGTGCATTTCCAGTGGTTTCTGACACCGGACGAGCGTTCGCCACTCGTTGGAAGCTTCGGCCATCTTTTGGACCGTTTTGGGTCGCACCACAGTTCTCCCTCCAACGAGCTCGCTTCCCGACCTATACCTCCGGAAAACGTGTCAGGGAGCATGCCAGGAGTGTGGGTTGAAGTCCTCGGAGCACGAGACCCGAAGATCGAAAGACTTATGACCAATACGGAGCAAAGGGAAGAAACCGTCGGGGGACCGCTTTTTACCCCAGGACGAGAAAACTGAGTCCGGGGCATTCCCGCTCGCGTTTTCTTGGGACGAGCACCGGAAGTCCTCGAGCTCAGCCCGTTTCCTTCGCTGCAAGTGCATTTCCAGTGGTTTCTGACACCGGACGAGCGTTCGCCACTCGTTGGAAGCTTCGGCCTTCTTTTGGACCGTTTTGGGTCGCACCACAGTTCTCCCTCCAACGAGCTCGCTTCCCGACCTATACCTCCGGAAAACGTGTCAGGGAGCATGCCAGGAGTGTGGGTTGAAGTCCTCGGAGCACGAGACCCGAAGATCGAAAGACTTATGACCAATACGGAGCAAAGGGAAGAAACCGTCGGGGGACCGCTTTTTACCCCAGGACGAGAAAACTGAGTCCGGGGCATTCCCGCTCGCGTTTTCTTGGGACGAGCACCGGAAGTCCTCGAGCTCAGCCCGTTTCCTTCGCTGCAAGTGCATTTCCAGTGGTTTCTGACACCGGACGAGCGTTCGCCACTCGTTGGAAGCTTCGGCCATCTTTTGGACCGTTTTGGGTCGCACCACAGTTCTCCCTCCAACGAGCTCGCTTCCCGACCTATACCTCCGGAAAACGTGTCAGGGAGCATGCCAGGAGTGTGGGTTGAAGTCCTCGGAGCACGAGACCCGAAGATCGAAAGACTTATGACCAATACGGAGCAAAGGGAAGAAACCGTCGGGGGACCGCTTTTTACCCCAGGACGAGAAAACTGAGTCCGGGGCATTCCCGCTCGCGTTTTCTTGGGACGAGCACCGGAAGTCCTCGAGCTCAGCCCGTTTCCTTCGCTGCAAGTGCATTTCCAGTGGTTTCTGACACCGGACGAGCGTTCGCCACTCGTTGGAAGCTTCGGCCTTCTTTTGGACCGTTTTGGGTCGCACCACAGTTCTCCCTCCAACGAGCTCGCTTCCCGACCTATACCTCCGGAAAACGTGTCAGGGAGCATGCCAGGAGTGTGGGTTGAAGTCCTCGGAGCACGAGACCCGAAGATCGAAAGACTTATGACCAATACGGAGCAAAGGGAAGAAACCGTCGGGGGACCGCTTTTTACCCCAGGACGAGAAAACTGAGTCCGGGGCATTCCCGCTCGCGTTTTCTTGGGACGAGCACCGGAAGTCCTCGAGCTCAGCCCGTTTCCTTCGCTGCAAGTGCATTTCCAGTGGTTTCTGACACCGGACGAGCGTTCGCCACTCGTTGGAAGCTTCGGCCATCTTTTGGACCGTTTTGGGTCGCACCACAATTCTCCCTCCAACGAGCTCGCTTCCCGACCTATACCTCCGGAAAACGTGTCAGGGAGCATGCCAGGAGTGTGGGTTGAAGTCCTCGGAGCACGAGACCCGAAGATCGAAAGACTTATGACCAATACGGAGCAAAGGGAAGAAACCGTCGGGGGACCGCTTTTTACCCCAGGACGAGAAAACTGAGTCCGGGGCATTCCCGCTCGCGTTTTCTTGGGACGAGCACCGGAAGTCCTCGAGCTCAGCCCGTTTCCTTCGCTGCAAGTGCATTTCCAGTGGTTTCTGACACCGGACGAGCGTTCGCCACTCGTTGGAAGCTTCGGCCATCTTTTGGACCGTTTTGGGTCGCACCACAGTTCTCCCTCCAACGAGCTCGCTTCCCGACCTATACCTCCGGAAAACGTGTCAGGGAGCATGCCAGGAGTGTGGGTTGAAGTCCTCGGAGCACGAGACCCGAAGATCGAAAGACTTATGACCAATACGGAGCAAAGGGAAGAAACCGTCGGGGGACCGCTTTTTACCGCAGGACGAGAAAACTGAGTCCGGGGCATTCCCGCTCGCGTTTTCTTGGGACGAGCACCGGAAGTCCTCGAGCTCAGCCCGTTTCCTTCGCTGCAAGTGCATTTCCAGTGGTTTCTGACACCGGACGAGCGTTCGCCACTCGTTGGAAGCTTCGGCCATCTTTTGGACCGTTTTGGGTCGCACCACAGTTCTCCCTCCAACGAGCTCGCTTCCCGACCTATACCTCCGGAAAACGTGTCAGGGAGCATGCCAGGAGTGTGGGTTGAAGTCCTCGGAGCACGAGACCCGAAGATCGAAAGACTTATGACCAATACGGAGCAAAGGGAAGAAACCGTCGGGGGACCGCTTTTTACCCCAGGACGAGAAAACTGAGTCCGGGGCATTCCCGCTCGCGTTTTCTTGGGACGAGCACCGGAAGTCCTCGAGCTCAGCCCGTTTCCTTCGCTGCAAGTGCATTTCCAGTGGTTTCTGACACCGGACGAGCGTTCGCCACTCGTTGGAAGCTTCGGCCATCTTTTGGACCGTTTTGGGTCGCACCACAGTTCTCCCTCCAACGAGCTCGCTTCCCGACCTATACCTCCGGAAAACGTGTCAGGGAGCATGCCAGGAGTGTGGGTTGAAGTCCTCGGAGCACGAGACCCGAAGATCGAAAGACTTATGACCAATACGGAGCAAAGGGAAGAAACCGTCGGGGGACCGCTTTTTACCCCAGGACGAGAAAACTGAGTCCGGGGCATTCCCGCTCGCGTTTTCTTGGGACGAGCACCGGAAGTCCTCGAGCTCAGCCCGTTTCCTTCGCTGCAAGTGCATTTCCAGTGGTTTCTGACACCGGACGAGCGTTCGCCACTCGTTGGAAGCTTCGGCCATCTTTTGGACCGTTTTGGGTCGCACCACAGTTCTCCCTCCAACGAGCTCGCTTCCCGACCTATACCTCCGGAAAACGTGTCAGGGAGCATGCCAGGAGTGTGGGTTGAAGTCCTCGGAGCACGAGACCCGAAGATCGAAAGACTTATGACCAATACGGAGCAAAGGGAAGAAACCGTCGGGGGACCGCTTTTTACCGCAGGACGAGAAAACTGAGTCCGGGGCATTCCCGCTCGCGTTTTCTTGGGACGAGCACCGGAAGTCCTCGAGCTCAGCCCGTTTCCTTCGCTGCAAGTGCATTTCCAGTGGTTTCTGACACCGGACGAGCGTTCGCCACTCGTTGGAAGCTTCGGCCATCTTTTGGACCGTTTTGGGTCGCACCACAGTTCTCCCTCCAACGAGCTCGCTTCCCGACCTATACCTCCGGAAAACGTGTCAGGGAGCATGCCAGGAGTGTGGGTTGAAGTCCTCGGAGCACGAGACCCGAAGATCGAAAGACTTATGACCAATACGGAGCAAAGGGAAGAAACCGTCGGGGGACCGCTTTTTACCCCAGGACGAGAAAACTGAGTCCGGGGCATTCCCGCTCGCGTTTTCTTGGGACGAGCACCGGAAGTCCTCGAGCTCAGCCCGTTTCCTTCGCTGCAAGTGCATTTCCAGTGGTTTCTGACACCGGACGAGCGTTCGCCACTCGTTGGAAGCTTCGGCCATCTTTTGGACCGTTTTGGGTCGCACCACAGTTCTCCCTCCAACGAGCTCGCTTCCCGACCTATACCTCCGGAAAACGTGTCAGGGAGCATGCCAGGAGTGTGGGTTGAAGTCCTCGGAGCACGAGACCCGAAGATCGAAAGACTTATGACCAATACGGAGCAAAGGGAAGAAACCGTCGGGGGACCGCTTTTTACCCCAGGACGAGAAAACTGAGTCCGGGGCATTCCCGCTCGCGTTTTCTTGGGACGAGCACCGGAAGTCCTCGAGCTCAGCCCGTTTCCTTCGCTGCAAGTGCATTTCCAGTGGTTTCTGACACCGGACGAGCGTTCGCCACTCGTTGGAAGCTTCGGCCATCTTTTGGACCGTTTTGGGTCGCACCACAGTTCTCCCTCCAACGAGCTCGCTTCCCGACCCATACCTCCGGAAAACGTGTCAGGGAGCATGCCAGGAGTGTGGGTTGAAGTCCTCGGAGCACGAGACCCGAAGATCGAAAGACTTATGACCAATACGGAGCAAAGGGAAGAAACTGTCGGGGGACCGCTTTTTACCCCAGGACGAGAAAACTGAGTCCGGGGCATTCCCGCTCGCGTTTTCTTGGGACGAGCACCGGAAGTCCTCGAGCTCAGCCCGTTTCCTTCGCTGCAAGTGCATTTCCAGTGGTTTCTGACACCGGACGAGCGTTCGCCACTCGTTGGAAGCTTCGGCCATCTTTTGGACCGTTTTGGGTCGCACCACAGTTCTCCCTCCAACGAGCTCGCTTCCCGACCCATACCTCCGGAAAACGTGTCAGGGAGCATGCCAGGAGTGTGGGTTGAAGTCCTCGGAGCACGAGACCCGAAGATCGAAAGACTTATGACCAATACGGAGCAAAGGGAAGAAACCGTCGGGGGACCGCTTTTTACCCCAGGACGAGAAAACTGAGTCCGGGGCATTCCCGCTCGCGTTTTCTTGGGACGAGCACCGGAAGTCCTCGAGCTCAGCCCGTTTCCTTCGCTGCAAGTGCATTTCCAGTGGTTTCTGACACCGGACGAGCGTTCGCCACTCGTTGGAAGCTTCGGCCATCTTTTGGACCGTTTTGGGTCGCACCACAGTTCTCCCTCCAACGAGCTCGCTTCCCGACCCATACCTCCGGAAAACGTGTCAGGGAGCATGCCAGGAGTGTGGGTTGAAGTCCTCGGAGCACGAGACCCGAAGATCGAAAGACTTATGACCAATACGGAGCAAAGGGAAGAAACTGTCGGGGGACCGCTTTTTACCCCAGGACGAGAAAACTGAGTCCGGGGCATTCCCGCTCGCGTTTTCTTGGGACGAGCACCGGAAGTCCTCGAGCTCAGCCCGTTTCCTTCGCTGCAAGTGCATTTCCAGTGGTTTCTGACACCGGACGAGCGTTCGCCACTCGTTGGAAGCTTCGGCCATCTTTTGGACCGTTTTGGGTCGCACCACAGTTCTCCCTCCAACGAGCTCGCTTCCCGACCCATACCTCCGGAAAACGTGTCAGGGAGCATGCCAGGAGTGTGGGTTGAAGTCCTCGGAGCACGAGACCCGAAGATCGAAAGACTTATGACCAATACGGAGCAAAGGGAAGAAACCGTCGGGGGACCGCTTTTTACCCCAGGACGAGAAAACTGAGTCCGGGGCATTCCCGCTCGCGTTTTCTTGGGACGAGCACCGGAAGTCCTCGAGCTCAGCCCGTTTCCTTCGCTGCAAGTGCATTTCCAGTGGTTTCTGACACCGGACGAGCGTTCGCCACTCGTTGGAAGCTTCGGCCATCTTTTGGACCGTTTTGGGTCGCACCACAGTTCTCCCTCCAACGAGCTCGCTTCCCGACCTATACCTCCGGAAAACGTGTCAGGGAGCATGCCAGGAGTGTGGGTTGAAGTCCTCGGAGCACGAGACCCGAAGATCGAAAGACTTATGACCAATACGGAGCAAAGGGAAGAAACCGTCGGGGGACCGCTTTTTACCCCAGGACGAGAAAACTGAGTCCGGGGCATTCCCGCTCGCGTTTTCTTGGGACGAGCACCGGAAGTCCTCGAGCTCAGCCCGTTTCCTTCGCTGCAAGTGCATTTCCAGTGGTTTCTGACACCGGACGAGCGTTCGCCACTCGTTGGAGGCTTCGGCCATCTTTTGGACCGTTTTGGGTCGCACCACAGTTCTCCATCCAACGAGCTCGCTTCCCGACCTATACCTCCGGAAAACGTGTCAGGGAGCATGCCAGGAGTGTGGGTTGAAGTCCTCGGAGCACGAGACCCGAAGATCGAAAGACTTATGACCAATACGGAGCAAAGGGAAGAAACCGTCGGGGGACCGCTTTTTACCCCATGACGAGAAAACTGAGTCCGGGGCATTCCCGCTCGCGTTTTCTTGGGACGAGCACCGGAAGTCCTCGAGCTCAGCCCGTTTCCTTCGCTGCAAGTGCATTTCCAGTGGTTTCTGACACCGGACGAGCGTTCGCCACTCGTTGGAAGCTTCGGCCATCTTTTGGACCGTTTTGGGTCGCACCACAGTTCTCCCTCCAACGAGCTCGCTTCCCGACCTATACCTCCGGAAAACGTGTCAGGGAGCATGCCAGGAGTGTGGGTTGAAGTCCTCGGAGCACGAGACCCGAAGATCGAAAGACTTATGACCAATACGGAGCAAAGGGAAGAAACCGTCGGGGGACCGCTTTTTACCCCATTACGAGAAAACTGAGTCCGGGGCATTCCCGCTCGCGTTTTCTTGGGACGAGCACCGGAAGTCCTCGAGCTCAGCCCGTTTCCTTCGCTGCAAGTGCATTTCCAGTGGTTTCTGACACCGGACGAGCGTTCGCCACTCGTTGGAAGCTTCGGCCATCTTTTGGACCGTTTTGGGTCGCACCACAGTTCTCCCTCCAACGAGCTCGCTTCCCGACCTATACCTCCGGAAAACGTGTCAGGGAGCATGCCAGGAGTGTGGGTTGAAGTCCTCGGAGCACGAGACCCGAAGATCGAAAGACTTATGACCAATACGGAGCAAAGGGAAGAAACCGTCGGGGGACCGCTTTTTACCCCAGGACGAGAAAACTGAGTCCGGGGCATTCCCGCTCGCGTTTTCTTGGGACGAGCACCGGAAGTCCTCGAGCTCAGCCCGTTTCCTTCGCTGCAAGTGCATTTCCAGTGGTTTCTGACACCGGACGAGCGTTCGCCACTCGTTGGAAGCTTCGGCCATCTTTTGGACCGTTTTGGGTCGCACCACAGTTCTCCCTCCAACGAGCTCGCTTCCCGACCTATACCTCCGGAAAACGTGTCAGGGAGCATGCCAGGAGTGTGGGTTGAAGTCCTCGGAGCACGAGACCCGAAGATCGAAAGACTTATGACCAATACGGAGCAAAGGGAAGAAACCGTCGGGGGACCGCTTTTTACCGCAGGACGAGAAAACTGAGTCCGGGGCATTCCCGCTCGCGTTTTCTTGGGACGAGCACCGGAAGTCCTCGAGCTCAGCCCGTTTCCTTCGCTGCAAGTGCATTTCCAGTGGTTTCTGACACCGGACGAGCGTTCGCCACTCGTTGGAAGCTTCGGCCATCTTTTGGACCGTTTTGGGTCGCACCACAGTTCTCCCTCCAACGAGCTCGCTTCCCGACCTATACCTCCGGAAAACGTGTCAGGGAGCATGCCAGGAGTGTGGGTTGAAGTCCTCGGAGCACGAGACCCGAAGATCGAAAGACTTATGACCAATACGGAGCAAAGGGAAGAAACCGTCGGGGGACCGCTTTTTACCCCAGGACGAGAAAACTGAGTCCGGGGCATTCCCGCTCGCGTTTTCTTGGGACGAGCACCGGAAGTCCTCGAGCTCAGCCCGTTTCCTTCGCTGCAAGTGCATTTCCAGTGGTTTCTGACACCGGACGAGCGTTCGCCACTCGTTGGAAGCTTCGGCCATCTTTTGGACCGTTTTGGGTCGCACCACAGTTCTCCCTCCAACGAGCTCGCTTCCCGACCTATACCTCCGGAAAACGTGTCAGGGAGCATGCCAGGAGTGTGGGTTGAAGTCCTCGGAGCACGAGACTCGAAGATCGAAAGACTTATGACCAATACGGAGCAAAGGGAAGAAACCGTCGGGGGACCGCTTCTTACGCAAGGACGAGAAAACTGAGTCCGGGGCATTCCCGCTCGCGTTTTCTTGGGACGAGCACCGGAAGTCCTCGAGCTCAGCCCGTTTCCTTCGCTGCAAGTGCATTTCCAGTGGTTTCTGACACCGGACGAGCGTTCGCCACTCGTTGGAAGCTTCGGCCATCTTTTGGACCGTTTTGGGTCGCACCACAGTTCTCCCTCCAACGAGCTCGCTTCCCGACCCATACCTCCGGAAAACGTGTCAGGGAGCATGCCAGGAGTGTGGGTTGAAGTCCTCGGAGCACGAGACCCGAAGATCGAAAGACTTATGACCAATACGGAGCAAAGGGAAGAAACCGTCGGGGGACCGCTTTTTACCCCAGGACGAGAAAACTGAGTCCGGGGCATTCCCGCTCGCGTTTTCTTGGGACGAGCACCGGAAGTCCTCGAGCTCAGCCCGTTTCCTTCGCTGCAAGTGCATTTCCGGTGGTTTCTGACACCGGACGAGCGTTCGCCACTCGTTGGAAGCTTCGGCCATCTTTTGGACCGTTTTGGGTCGCACCACAGTTCTCCCTCCAACGAGCTCGCTTCCCGACCTATACCTCCGTAAAACGTGTCAGGGAGCATGCCAGGAGTGTGGGTTGAAGTCCTCGGAGCACGAGACCCGAAGATCGAAAGACTTATGACCAATACGGAGCAAAGGGAAGAAACCGTCGGGGGACCGCTTTTTACCCCAGGACGAGAAAACTGAGTCCGGGGCATTCCCGCTCGCGTTTTCTTGGGACGAGCACCGGAAGTCCTCGAGCTCAGCCCGTTTCCTTCGCTGCAAGTGCATTTCCAGTGGTTTCTGACACCGGACGAGCGTTCGCCACTCGTTGGAAGCTTCGGCCATCTTTTGGACCGTTTTGGGTCGCACCACAGTTCTCCCTCCAACGAGCTCGCTTCCCGACCTATACCTCCGGAAAACGTGTCAGGGAGCATGCCAGGAGTGTGGGTTGAAGTCCTCGGAGCACGAGACCCGAAGATCGAAAGACTTATGACCAATACGGAGCAAAGGGAAGAAACCGTCGGGGGACCGCTTTTTACCCCAGGACGAGAAAACTGAGTCCGGGGCATTCCCGCTCGCGTTTTCTTGGGACGAGCACCGGAAGTCCTCGAGCTCAGCCCGTTTCCTTCGCTGCAAGTGCATTTCCAGTGGTTTCTGACACCGGACGAGCGTTCGCCACTCGTTGGAAGCTTCGGCCATCTTTTGGACCGTTTTGGGTCGCACCACAGTTCTCCCTCCAACGAGCTCGCTTCCCGACCCATACCTCCGGAAAACGTGTCAGGGAGCATGCCAGGAGTGTGGGTTGAAGTCCTCGGAGCACGAGACCCGAAGATCGAAAGACTTATGACCAATACGGAGCAAAGGGAAGAAACTGTCGGGGGACCGCTTTTTACCCCAGGACGAGAAAACTGAGTCCGGGGCATTCCCGCTCGCGTTTTCTTGGGACGAGCACCGGAAGTCCTCGAGCTCAGCCCGTTTCCTTCGCTGCAAGTGCATTTCCAGTGGTTTCTGACACCGGACGAGCGTTCGCCACTCGTTGGAAGCTTCGGCCATCTTTTGGACCGTTTTGGGTCGCACCACAGTTCTCCCTCCAACGAGCTCGCTTCCCGACCCATACCTCCGGAAAACGTGTCAGGGAGCATGCCAGGAGTGTGGGTTGAAGTCCTCGGAGCACGAGACCCGAAGATCGAAAGACTTATGACCAATACGGAGCAAAGGGAAGAAACCGTCGGGGGACCGCTTTTTACCCCAGGACGAGAAAACTGAGTCCGGGGCATTCCCGCTCGCGTTTTCTTGGGACGAGCACCGGAAGTCCTCGAGCTCAGCCCGTTTCCTTCGCTGCAAGTGCATTTCCAGTGGTTTCTGACACCGGACGAGCGTTCGCCACTCGTTGGAAGCTTCGGCCATCTTTTGGACCGTTTTGGGTCGCACCACAGTTCTCCCTCCAACGAGCTCGCTTCCCGACCCATACCTCCGGAAAACGTGTCAGGGAGCATGCCAGGAGTGTGGGTTGAAGTCCTCGGAGCACGAGACCCGAAGATCGAAAGACTTATGACCAATACGGAGCAAAGGGAAGAAACTGTCGGGGGACCGCTTTTTACCCCAGGACGAGAAAACTGAGTCCGGGGCATTCCCGCTCGCGTTTTCTTGGGACGAGCACCGGAAGTCCTCGAGCTCAGCCCGTTTCCTTCGCTGCAAGTGCATTTCCAGTGGTTTCTGACACCGGACGAGCGTTCGCCACTCGTTGGAAGCTTCGGCCATCTTTTGGACCGTTTTGGGTCGCACCACAGTTCTCCCTCCAACGAGCTCGCTTCCCGACCCATACCTCCGGAAAACGTGTCAGGGAGCATGCCAGGAGTGTGGGTTGAAGTCCTCGGAGCACGAGACCCGAAGATCGAAAGACTTATGACCAATACGGAGCAAAGGGAAGAAACCGTCGGGGGACCGCTTTTTACCCCAGGACGAGAAAACTGAGTCCGGGGCATTCCCGCTCGCGTTTTCTTGGGACGAGCACCGGAAGTCCTCGAGCTCAGCCCGTTTCCTTCGCTGCAAGTGCATTTCCAGTGGTTTCTGACACCGGACGAGCGTTCGCCACTCGTTGGAAGCTTCGGCCATCTTTTGGACCGTTTTGGGTCGCACCACAGTTCTCCCTCCAACGAGCTCGCTTCCCGACCTATACCTCCGGAAAACGTGTCAGGGAGCATGCCAGGAGTGTGGGTTGAAGTCCTCGGAGCACGAGACCCGAAGATCGAAAGACTTATGACCAATACGGAGCAAAGGGAAGAAACCGTCGGGGGACCGCTTTTTACCCCAGGACGAGAAAACTGAGTCCGGGGCATTCCCGCTCGCGTTTTCTTGGGACGAGCACCGGAAGTCCTCGAGCTCAGCCCGTTTCCTTCGCTGCAAGTGCATTTCCAGTGGTTTCTGACACCGGACGAGCGTTCGCCACTCGTTGGAAGCTTCGGCCATCTTTTGGACCGTTTTGGGTCGCACCACAGTTCTCCCTCCAACGAGCTCGCTTCCCGACCCATACCTCCGGAAAACGTGTCAGGGAGCATGCCAGGAGTGTGGGTTGAAGTCCTCGGAGCACGAGACCCGAAGATCGAAAGACTTATGACCAATACGGAGCAAAGGGAAGAAACTGTCGGGGGACCGCTTTTTACCCCAGGACGAGAAAACTGAGTCCGGGGCATTCCCGCTCGCGTTTTCTTGGGACGAGCACCGGAAGTCCTCGAGCTCAGCCCGTTTCCTTCGCTGCAAGTGCATTTCCAGTGGTTTCTGACACCGGACGAGCGTTCGCCACTCGTTGGAAGCTTCGGCCATCTTTTGGACCGTTTTGGGTCGCACCACAGTTCTCCCTCCAACGAGCTCGCTTCCCGACCTATACCTCCGGAAAACGTGTCAGGGAGCATGCCAGGAGTGTGGGTTGAAGTCCTCGGAGCACGAGACCCGAAGATCGAAAGACTTATGACCAATACGGAGCAAAGGGAAGAAACCGTCGGGGGACCGCTTTTTACCCCAGGACGAGAAAACTGAGTCCGGGGCATTCCCGCTCGCGTTTTCTTGGGACGAGCACCGGAAGTCCTCGAGCTCAGCCCGTTTCCTTCGCTGCAAGTGCATTTCCAGTGGTTTCTGACACCGGACGAGCGTTCGCCACTCGTTGGAAGCTTCGGCCATCTTTTGGACCGTTTTGGGTCGCACCACAGTTCTCCCTCCAACGAGCTCGCTTCCCGACCCATACCTCCGGAAAACGTGTCAGGGAGCATGCCAGGAGTGTGGGTTGAAGTCCTCGGAGCACGAGACCCGAAGATCGAAAGACTTATGACCAATACGGAGCAAAGGGAAGAAACTGTCGGGGGACCGCTTTTTACCCCAGGACGAGAAAACTGAGTCCGGGGCATTCCCGCTCGCGTTTTCTTGGGACGAGCACCGGAAGTCCTCGAGCTCAGCCCGTTTCCTTCGCTGCAAGTGCATTTCCAGTGGTTTCTGACACCGGACGAGCGTTCGCCACTCGTTGGAAGCTTCGGCCATCTTTTGGACCGTTTTGGGTCGCACCACAGTTCTCCCTCCAACGAGCTCGCTTCCCGACCCATACCTCCGGAAAACGTGTCAGGGAGCATGCCAGGAGTGTGGGTTGAAGTCCTCGGAGCACGAGACCCGAAGATCGAAAGACTTATGACCAATACGGAGCAAAGGGAAGAAACCGTCGGGGGACCGCTTTTTACCCCAGGACGAGAAAACTGAGTCCGGGGCATTCCCGCTCGCGTTTTCTTGGGACGAGCACCGGAAGTCCTCGAGCTCAGCCCGTTTCCTTCGCTGCAAGTGCATTTCCAGTGGTTTCTGACACCGGACGAGCGTTCGCCACTCGTTGGAAGCTTCGGCCATCTTTTGGACCGTTTTGGGTCGCACCACAGTTCTCCCTCCAACGAGCTCGCTTCCCGACCCATACCTCCGGAAAACGTGTCAGGGAGCATGCCAGGAGTGTGGGTTGAAGTCCTCGGAGCACGAGACCCGAAGATCGAAAGACTTATGACCAATACGGAGCAAAGGGAAGAAACTGTCGGGGGACCGCTTTTTACCCCAGGACGAGAAAACTGAGTCCGGGGCATTCCCGCTCGCGTTTTCTTGGGACGAGCACCGGAAGTCCTCGAGCTCAGCCCGTTTCCTTCGCTGCAAGTGCATTTCCAGTGGTTTCTGACACCGGACGAGCGTTCGCCACTCGTTGGAAGCTTCGGCCATCTTTTGGACCGTTTTGGGTCGCACCACAGTTCTCCCTCCAACGAGCTCGCTTCCCGACCCATACCTCCGGAAAACGTGTCAGGGAGCATGCCAGGAGTGTGGGTTGAAGTCCTCGGAGCACGAGACCCGAAGATCGAAAGACTTATGACCAATACGGAGCAAAGGGAAGAAACCGTCGGGGGACCGCTTTTTACCCCAGGACGAGAAAACTGAGTCCGGGGCATTCCCGCTCGCGTTTTCTTGGGACGAGCACCGGAAGTCCTCGAGCTCAGCCCGTTTCCTTCGCTGCAAGTGCATTTCCAGTGGTTTCTGACACCGGACGAGCGTTCGCCACTCGTTGGAAGCTTCGGCCATCTTTTGGACCGTTTTGGGTCGCACCACAGTTCTCCCTCCAACGAGCTCGCTTCCCGACCTATACCTCCGGAAAACGTGTCAGGGAGCATGCCAGGAGTGTGGGTTGAAGTCCTCGGAGCACGAGACCCGAAGATCGAAAGACTTATGACCAATACGGAGCAAAGGGAAGAAACCGTCGGGGGACCGCTTTTTACCCCAGGACGAGAAAACTGAGTCCGGGGCATTCCCGCTCGCGTTTTCTTGGGACGAGCACCGGAAGTCCTCGAGCTCAGCCCGTTTCCTTCGCTGCAAGTGCATTTCCAGTGGTTTCTGACACCGGACGAGCGTTCGCCACTCGTTGGAGGCTTCGGCCATCTTTTGGACCGTTTTGGGTCGCACCACAGTTCTCCATCCAACGAGCTCGCTTCCCGACCTATACCTCCGGAAAACGTGTCAGGGAGCATGCCAGGAGTGTGGGTTGAAGTCCTCGGAGCACGAGACCCGAAGATCGAAAGACTTATGACCAATACGGAGCAAAGGGAAGAAACCGTCGGGGGACCGCTTTTTACCCCATGACGAGAAAACTGAGTCCGGGGCATTCCCGCTCGCGTTTTCTTGGGACGAGCACCGGAAGTCCTCGAGCTCAGCCCGTTTCCTTCGCTGCAAGTGCATTTCCAGTGGTTTCTGACACCGGACGAGCGTTCGCCACTCGTTGGAAGCTTCGGCCATCTTTTGGACCGTTTTGGGTCGCACCACAGTTCTCCCTCCAACGAGCTCGCTTCCCGACCTATACCTCCGGAAAACGTGTCAGGGAGCATGCCAGGAGTGTGGGTTGAAGTCCTCGGAGCACGAGACCCGAAGATCGAAAGACTTATGACCAATACGGAGCAAAGGGAAGAAACCGTCGGGGGACCGCTTTTTACCCCAGGACGAGAAAACTGAGTCCGGGGCATTCCCGCTCGCGTTTTCTTGGGACGAGCACCGGAAGTCCTCGAGCTCAGCCCGTTTCCTTCGCTGCAAGTGCATTTCCAGTGGTTTCTGACACCGGACGAGCGTTCGCCACTCGTTGGAAGCTTCGGCCATCTTTTGGACCGTTTTGGGTCGCACCACAGTTCTCCCTCCAACGAGCTCGCTTCCCGACCTATACCTCCGGAAAACGTGTCAGGGAGCATGCCAGGAGTGTGGGTTGAAGTCCTCGGAGCACGAGACCCGAAGATCGAAAGACTTATGACCAATACGGAGCAAAGGGAAGAAACCGTCGGGGGACCGCTTTTTACCCCAGGACGAGAAAACTGAGTCCGGGGCATTCCCGCTCGCGTTTTCTTGGGACGAGCACCGGAAGTCCTCGAGCTCAGCCCGTTTCCTTCGCTGCAAGTGCATTTCCAGTGGTTTCTGACACCGGACGAGCGTTCGCCACTCGTTGGAAGCTTCGGCCATCTTTTGGACCGTTTTGGGTCGCACCACAGTTCTCCCTCCAACGAGCTCGCTTCCCGACCTATACCTCCGGAAAACGTGTCAGGGAGCATGCCAGGAGTGTGGGTTGAAGTCCTCGGAGCACGAGACCCGAAGATCGAAAGACTTATGACCAATACGGAGCAAAGGGAAGAAACCGTCGGGGGACCGCTTTTTACCCCAGGACGAGAAAACTGAGTCCGGGGCATTCCCGCTCGCGTTTTCTTGGGACGAGCACCGGAAGTCCTCGAGCTCAGCCCGTTTCCTTCGCTGCAAGTGCATTTCCAGTGGTTTCTGACACCGGACGAGCGTTCGCCACTCGTTGGAGGCTTCGGCCATCTTTTGGACCGTTTTGGGTCGCACCACAGTTCTCCATCCAACGAGCTCGCTTCCCGACCTATACCTCCGGAAAACGTGTCAGGGAGCATGCCAGGAGTGTGGGTTGAAGTCCTCGGAGCACGAGACCCGAAGATCGAAAGACTTATGACCAATACGGAGCAAAGGGAAGAAACCGTCGGGGGACCGCTTTTTACCCCATGACGAGAAAACTGAGTCCGGGGCATTCCCGCTCGCGTTTTCTTGGGACGAGCACCGGAAGTCCTCGAGCTCAGCCCGTTTCCTTCGCTGCAAGTGCATTTCCAGTGGTTTCTGACACCGGACGAGCGTTCGCCACTCGTTGGAAGCTTCGGCCATCTTTTGGACCGTTTTGGGTCGCACCACAGTTCTCCCTCCAACGAGCTCGCTTCCCGACCTATACCTCCGGAAAACGTGTCAGGGAGCATGCCAGGAGTGTGGGTTGAAGTCCTCGGAGCACGAGACCCGAAGATCGAAAGACTTATGACCAATACGGAGCAAAGGGAAGAAACCGTCGGGGGACCGCTTTTTACCCCAGGACGAGAAAACTGAGTCCGGGGCATTCCCGCTCGCGTTTTCTTGGGACGAGCACCGGAAGTCCTCGAGCTCAGCCCGTTTCCTTCGCTGCAAGTGCATTTCCAGTGGTTTCTGACACCGGACGAGCGTTCGCCACTCGTTGGAAGCTTCGGCCATCTTTTGGACCGTTTTGGGTCGCACCACAGTTCTCCCTCCAACGAGCTCGCTTCCCGACCTATACCTCCGGAAAACGTGTCAGGGAGCATGCCAGGAGTGTGGGTTGAAGTCCTCGGAGCACGAGACCCGAAGATCGAAAGACTTATGACCAATACGGAGCAAAGGGAAGAAACCGTCGGGGGACCGCTTTTTACCCCAGGACGAGAAAACTGAGTCCGGGGCATTCCCGCTCGCGTTTTCTTGGGACGAGCACCGGAAGTCCTCGAGCTCAGCCCGTTTCCTTCGCTGCAAGTGCATTTCCAGTGGTTTCTGACACCGGACGAGCGTTCGCCACTCGTTGGAAGCTTCGGCCATCTTTTGGACCGTTTTGGGTCGCACCACAGTTCTCCCTCCAACGAGCTCGCTTCCCGACCTATACCTCCGGAAAACGTGTCAGGGAGCATGCCAGGAGTGTGGGTTGAAGTCCTCGGAGCACGAGACCCGAAGATCGAAAGACTTATGACCAATACGGAGCAAAGGGAAGAAACCGTCGGGGGACCGCTTTTTACCGCAGGACGAGAAAACTGAGTCCGGGGCATTCCCGCTCGCGTTTTCTTGGGACGAGCACCGGAAGTCCTCGAGCTCAGCCCGTTTCCTTCGCTGCAAGTGCATTTCCAGTGGTTTCTGACACCGGACGAGCGTTCGCCACTCGTTGGAAGCTTCGGCCATCTTTTGGACCGTTTTGGGTCGCACCACAGTTCTCCCTCCAACGAGCTCGCTTCCCGACCTATACCTCCGGAAAACGTGTCAGGGAGCATGCCAGGAGTGTGGGTTGAAGTCCTCGGAGCACGAGACCCGAAGATCGAAAGACTTATGACCAATACGGAGCAAAGGGAAGAAACCGTCGGGGGACCGCTTTTTACCCCAGGACGAGAAAACTGAGTCCGGGGCATTCCCGCTCGCGTTTTCTTGGGACGAGCACCGGAAGTCCTCGAGCTCAGCCCGTTTCCTTCGCTGCAAGTGCATTTCCAGTGGTTTCTGACACCGGACGAGCGTTCGCCACTCGTTGGAAGCTTCGGCCATCTTTTGGACCGTTTTGGGTCGCACCACAGTTCTCCCTCCAACGAGCTCGCTTCCCGACCTATACCTCCGGAAAACGTGTCAGGGAGCATGCCAGGAGTGTGGGTTGAAGTCCTCGGAGCACGAGACCCGAAGATCGAAAGACTTATGACCAATACGGAGCAAAGGGAAGAAACCGTCGGGGGACCGCTTCTTACGCAAGGACGAGAAAACTGAGTCCGGGGCATTCCCGCTCGCGTTTTCTTGGGACGAGCACCGGAAGTCCTCGAGCTCAGCCCGTTTCCTTCGCTGCAAGTGCATTTCCAGTGGTTTCTGACACCGGACGAGCGTTCGCCACTCGTTGGAAGCTTCGGCCATCTTTTGGACCGTTTTGGGTCGCACCACAGTTCTCCCTCCAACGAGCTCGCTTCCCGACCCATACCTCCGGAAAACGTGTCAGGGAGCATGCCAGGAGTGTGGGTTGAAGTCCTCGGAGCACGAGACCCGAAGATCGAAAGACTTATGACCAATACGGAGCAAAGGGAAGAAACCGTCGGGGGACCGCTTTTTACCCCAGGACGAGAAAACTGAGTCCGGGGCATTCCCGCTCGCGTTTTCTTGGGACGAGCACCGGAAGTCCTCGAGCTCAGCCCGTTTCCTTCGCTGCAAGTGCATTTCCGGTGGTTTCTGACACCGGACGAGCGTTCGCCACTCGTTGGAAGCTTCGGCCATCTTTTGGACCGTTTTGGGTCGCACCACAGTTCTCCCTCCAACGAGCTCGCTTCCCGACCTATACCTCCGTAAAACGTGTCAGGGAGCATGCCAGGAGTGTGGGTTGAAGTCCTCGGAGCACGAGACCCGAAGATCGAAAGACTTATGACCAATACGGAGCAAAGGGAAGAAACCGTCGGGGGACCGCTTTTTACCCCAGGACGAGAAAACTGAGTCCGGGGCATTCCCGCTCGCGTTTTCTTGGGACGAGCACCGGAAGTCCTCGAGCTCAGCCCGTTTCCTTCGCTGCAAGTGCATTTCCAGTGGTTTCTGACACCGGACGAGCGTTCGCCACTCGTTGGAAGCTTCGGCCATCTTTTGGACCGTTTTGGGTCGCACCACAGTTCTCCCTCCAACGAGCTCGCTTCCCGACCTATACCTCCGGAAAACGTGTCAGGGAGCATGCCAGGAGTGTGGGTTGAAGTCCTCGGAGCACGAGACCCGAAGATCGAAAGACTTATGACCAATACGGAGCAAAGGGAAGAAACCGTCGGGGGACCGCTTTTTACCCCAGGACGAGAAAACTGAGTCCGGGGCATTCCCGCTCGCGTTTTCTTGGGACGAGCACCGGAAGTCCTCGAGCTCAGCCCGTTTCCTTCGCTGCAAGTGCATTTCCAGTGGTTTCTGACACCGGACGAGCGTTCGCCACTCGTTGGAAGCTTCGGCCATCTTTTGGACCGTTTTGGGTCGCACCACAGTTCTCCCTCCAACGAGCTCGCTTCCCGACCCATACCTCCGGAAAACGTGTCAGGGAGCATGCCAGGAGTGTGGGTTGAAGTCCTCGGAGCACGAGACCCGAAGATCGAAAGACTTATGACCAATACGGAGCAAAGGGAAGAAACCGTCGGGGGACCGCTTTTTACCCCAGGACGAGAAAACTGAGTCCGGGGCATTCCCGCTCGCGTTTTCTTGGGACGAGCACCGGAAGTCCTCGAGCTCAGCCCGTTTCCTTCGCTGCAAGTGCATTTCCAGTGGTTTCTGACACCGGACGAGCGTTCGCCACTCGTTGGAAGCTTCGGCCATCTTTTGGACCGTTTTGGGTCGCACCACAGTTCTCCCTCCAACGAGCTCGCTTCCCGACCCATACCTCCGGAAAACGTGTCAGGGAGCATGCCAGGAGTGTGGGTTGAAGTCCTCGGAGCACGAGACCCGAAGATCGAAAGACTTATGACCAATACGGAGCAAAGGGAAGAAACCGTCGGGGGACCGCTTTTTACCCCAGGACGAGAAAACTGAGTCCGGGGCATTCCCGCTCGCGTTTTCTTGGGACGAGCACCGGAAGTCCTCGAGCTCAGCCCGTTTCCTTCGCTGCAAGTGCATTTCCAGTGGTTTCTGACACCGGACGAGCGTTCGCCACTCGTTGGAAGCTTCGGCCATCTTTTGGACCGTTTTGGGTCGCACCACAGTTCTCCCTCCAACGAGCTCGCTTCCCGACCCATACCTCCGGAAAACGTGTCAGGGAGCATGCCAGGAGTGTGGGTTGAAGTCCTCGGAGCACGAGACCCGAAGATCGAAAGACTTATGACCAATACGGAGCAAAGGGAAGAAACTGTCGGGGGACCGCTTTTTACCCCAGGACGAGAAAACTGAGTCCGGGGCATTCCCGCTCGCGTTTTCTTGGGACGAGCACCGGAAGTCCTCGAGCTCAGCCCGTTTCCTTCGCTGCAAGTGCATTTCCAGTGGTTTCTGACACCGGACGAGCGTTCGCCACTCGTTGGAAGCTTCGGCCATCTTTTGGACCGTTTTGGGTCGCACCACAGTTCTCCCTCCAACGAGCTCGCTTCCCGACCCATACCTCCGGAAAACGTGTCAGGGAGCATGCCAGGAGTGTGGGTTGAAGTCCTCGGAGCACGAGACCCGAAGATCGAAAGACTTATGACCAATACGGAGCAAAGGGAAGAAACCGTCGGGGGACCGCTTTTTACCCCAGGACGAGAAAACTGAGTCCGGGGCATTCCCGCTCGCGTTTTCTTGGGACGAGCACCGGAAGTCCTCGAGCTCAGCCCGTTTCCTTCGCTGCAAGTGCATTTCCAGTGGTTTCTGACACCGGACGAGCGTTCGCCACTCGTTGGAAGCTTCGGCCATCTTTTGGACCGTTTTGGGTCGCACCACAGTTCTCCCTCCAACGAGCTCGCTTCCCGACCTATACCTCCGGAAAACGTGTCAGGGAGCATGCCAGGAGTGTGGGTTGAAGTCCTCGGAGCACGAGACCCGAAGATCGAAAGACTTATGACCAATACGGAGCAAAGGGAAGAAACCGTCGGGGGACCGCTTTTTACCCCAGGACGAGAAAACTGAGTCCGGGGCATTCCCGCTCGCGTTTTCTTGGGACGAGCACCGGAAGTCCTCGAGCTCAGCCCGTTTCCTTCGCTGCAAGTGCATTTCCAGTGGTTTCTGACACCGGACGAGCGTTCGCCACTCGTTGGAGGCTTCGGCCATCTTTTGGACCGTTTTGGGTCGCACCACAGTTCTCCATCCAACGAGCTCGCTTCCCGACCTATACCTCCGGAAAACGTGTCAGGGAGCATGCCAGGAGTGTGGGTTGAAGTCCTCGGAGCACGAGACCCGAAGATCGAAAGACTTATGACCAATACGGAGCAAAGGGAAGAAACCGTCGGGGGACCGCTTTTTACCCCATGACGAGAAAACTGAGTCCGGGGCATTCCCGCTCGCGTTTTCTTGGGACGAGCACCGGAAGTCCTCGAGCTCAGCCCGTTTCCTTCGCTGCAAGTGCATTTCCAGTGGTTTCTGACACCGGACGAGCGTTCGCCACTCGTTGGAAGCTTCGGCCATCTTTTGGACCGTTTTGGGTCGCACCACAGTTCTCCCTCCAACGAGCTCGCTTCCCAACCTATACCTCCGGAAAACGTGTCAGGGAGCATGCCAGGAGTGTGGGTTGAAGTCCTCGGAGCACGAGACCCGAAGATCGAAAGACTTATGACCAATACGGAGCAAAGGGAAGAAACCGTCGGGGGACCGCTTTTTACCCCAGGACGAGAAAACTGAGTCCGGGGCATTCCCGCTCGCGTTTTCTTGGGACGAGCACCGGAAGTCCTCGAGCTCAGCCCGTTTCCTTCGCTGCAAGTGCATTTCCAGTGGTTTCTGACACCGGACGAGCGTTCGCCACTCGTTGGAAGCTTCGGCCATCTTTTGGACCGTTTTGGGTCGCACCACAGTTCTCCCTCCAACGAGCTCGCTTCCCGACCTATACCTCCGGAAAACGTGTCAGGGAGCATGCCAGGAGTGTGGGTTGAAGTCCTCGGAGCACGAGACCCGAAGATCGAAAGACTTATGACCAATACGGAGCAAAGGGAAGAAACCGTCGGGGGACCGCTTTTTACCCCAGGACGAGAAAACTGAGTCCGGGGCATTCCCGCTCGCGTTTTCTTGGGACGAGCACCGGAAGTCCTCGAGCTCAGCCCGTTTCCTTCGCTGCAAGTGCATTTCCAGTGGTTTCTGACACCGGACGAGCGTTCGCCACTCGTTGGAAGCTTCGGCCATCTTTTGGACCGTTTTGGGTCGCACCACAGTTCTCCCTCCAACGAGCTCGCTTCCCGACCTATACCTCCGGAAAACGTGTCAGGGAGCATGCCAGGAGTGTGGGTTGAAGTCCTCGGAGCACGAGACCCGAAGATCGAAAGACTTATGACCAATACGGAGCAAAGGGAAGAAACCGTCGGGGGACCGCTTTTTACCGCAGGACGAGAAAACTGAGTCCGGGGCATTCCCGCTCGCGTTTTCTTGGGACGAGCACCGGAAGTCCTCGAGCTCAGCCCGTTTCCTTCGCTGCAAGTGCATTTCCAGTGGTTTCTGACACCGGACGAGCGTTCGCCACTCGTTGGAAGCTTCGGCCATCTTTTGGACCGTTTTGGGTCGCACCACAGTTCTCCCTCCAACGAGCTCGCTTCCCGACCTATACCTCCGGAAAACGTGTCAGGGAGCATGCCAGGAGTGTGGGTTGAAGTCCTCGGAGCACGAGACCCGAAGATCGAAAGACTTATGACCAATACGGAGCAAAGGGAAGAAACCGTCGGGGGACCGCTTTTTACCCCAGGACGAGAAAACTGAGTCCGGGGCATTCCCGCTCGCGTTTTCTTGGGACGAGCACCGGAAGTCCTCGAGCTCAGCCCGTTTCCTTCGCTGCAAGTGCATTTCCAGTGGTTTCTGACACCGGACGAGCGTTCGCCACTCGTTGGAAGCTTCGGCCATCTTTTGGACCGTTTTGGGTCGCACCACAGTTCTCCCTCCAACGAGCTCGCTTCCCGACCTATACCTCCGGAAAACGTGTCAGGGAGCATGCCAGGAGTGTGGGTTGAAGTCCTCGGAGCACGAGACCCGAAGATCGAAAGACTTATGACCAATACGGAGCAAAGGGAAGAAACCGTCGGGGGACCGCTTTTTACCCCAGGACGAGAAAACTGAGTCCGGGGCATTCCCGCTCGCGTTTTCTTGGGACGAGCACCGGAAGTCCTCGAGCTCAGCCCGTTTCCTTCGCTGCAAGTGCATTTCCAGTGGTTTCTGACACCGGACGAGCGTTCGCCACTCGTTGGAAGCTTCGGCCATCTTTTGGACCGTTTTGGGTCGCACCACAGTTCTCCCTCCAACGAGCTCGCTTCCCGACCTATACCTCCGGAAAACGTGTCAGGGAGCATGCCAGGAGTGTGGGTTGAAGTCCTCGGAGCACGAGACCCGAAGATCGAAAGACTTATGACCAATACGGAGCAAAGGGAAGAAACCGTCGGGGGACCGCTTTTTACCGCAGGACGAGAAAACTGAGTCCGGGGCATTCCCGCTCGCGTTTTCTTGGGACGAGCACCGGAAGTCCTCGAGCTCAGCCCGTTTCCTTCGCTGCAAGTGCATTTCCAGTGGTTTCTGACACCGGACGAGCGTTCGCCACTCGTTGGAAGCTTCGGCCATCTTTTGGACCGTTTTGGGTCGCACCACAGTTCTCCCTCCAACGAGCTCGCTTCCCGACCTATACCTCCGGAAAACGTGTCAGGGAGCATGCCAGGAGTGTGGGTTGAAGTCCTCGGAGCACGAGACCCGAAGATCGAAAGACTTATGACCAATACGGAGCAAAGGGAAGAAACCGTCGGGGGACCGCTTTTTACCCCAGGACGAGAAAACTGAGTCCGGGGCATTCCCGCTCGCGTTTTCTTGGGACGAGCACCGGAAGTCCTCGAGCTCAGCCCGTTTCCTTCGCTGCAAGTGCATTTCCAGTGGTTTCTGACACCGGACGAGCGTTCGCCACTCGTTGGAAGCTTCGGCCATCTTTTGGACCGTTTTGGGTCGCACCACAGTTCTCCCTCCAACGAGCTCGCTTCCCGACCTATACCTCCGGAAAACGTGTCAGGGAGCATGCCAGGAGTGTGGGTTGAAGTCCTCGGAGCACGAGACCCGAAGATCGAAAGACTTATGACCAATACGGAGCAAAGGGAAGAAACCGTCGGGGGACCGCTTCTTACGCAAGGACGAGAAAACTGAGTCCGGGGCATTCCCGCTCGCGTTTTCTTGGGACGAGCACCGGAAGTCCTCGAGCTCAGCCCGTTTCCTTCGCTGCAAGTGCATTTCCAGTGGTTTCTGACACCGGACGAGCGTTCGCCACTCGTTGGAAGCTTCGGCCATCTTTTGGACCGTTTTGGGTCGCACCACAGTTCTCCCTCCAACGAGCTCGCTTCCCGACCTATACCTCCGGAAAACGTGTCAGGGAGCATGCCAGGAGTGTGGGTTGAAGTCCTCGGAGCACGAGACCCGAAGATCGAAAGACTTATGACCAATACGGAGCAAAGGGAAGAAACCGTCGGGGGACCGCTTTTTACCCCAGGACGAGAAAACTGAGTCCGGGGCATTCCCGCTCGCGTTTTCTTGGGACGAGCACCGGAAGTCCTCGAGCTCAGCCCGTTTCCTTCGCTGCAAGTGCATTTCCGGTGGTTTCTGACACCGGACGAGCGTTCGCCACTCGTTGGAAGCTTCGGCCATCTTTTGGACCGTTTTGGGTCGCACCACAGTTCTCCCTCCAACGAGCTCGCTTCCCGACCTATACCTCCGGAAAACGTGTCAGGGAGCATGCCAGGAGTGTGGGATGAAGTCCTCGGAGCACGAGACCCGAAGATCGAAAGACTTATGACCAATACGGAGCAAAGGGAAGAAACCGTCGGGGGACCGCTTTTTACCCCAGGACGAGAAAACTGAGTCCGGGGCATTCCCGCTCGCGTTTTCTTGGGACGAGCATCGGAAGTCCTCGAGCTCAGCCCGTTTCCTTCGCTGCAAGTGCATTTCCAGTGGTTTCTGACACCGGACGAGCGTTCGCCACTCGTTGGAAGCTTCGGCCATCTTTTGGACCGTTTCGGGTCGCACCACAGTTCTCCCTCCAACGAGCTCGCTTCCCGACCTATACCTCCGGAAAACGTGTCAGGGAGCATGCCAGGAGTGTGGGTTGAAGTCCTCGGAGCACGAGACCCGAAGATCGAAAGACTTATGACCAATACGGAGCAAAGGGAAGAAACCGTCGGGGGACCGCTTTTTACCCCAGGACGAGAAAACTGAGTCCGGGGCATTCCCGCTCGCGTTTTCTTGGGACGAGCACCGGAAGTCCTCGAGCTCAGCCCGTTTCCTTCGCTGCAAGTGCATTTCCAGTGGTTTCTGACACCGGACGAGCGTTCGCCACTCGTTGGAAGCTTCGGCCATCTTTTGGACCGTTTTGGGTCGCACCACAGTTCTCCCTCCAACGAGCTCGCTTCCCGACCTATACCTCCGGAAAACGTGTCAGGGAGCATGCCAGGAGTGTGGGTTGAAGTCCTCGGAGCACGAGACCCGAAGATCGAAAGACTTATGACCAATACGGAGCAAAGGGAAGAAACCGTCGGGGGACCGCTTTTTACCCCAGGACGAGAAAACTGAGTCCGGGGCATTCCCGCTCGCGTTTTCTTGGGACGAGCACCGGAAGTCCTCGAGCTCAGCCCGTTTCCTTCGCTGCAAGTGCATTTCCAGTGGTTTCTGACACCGGACGAGCGTTCGCCACTCGTTGGAAGCTTCGGCCATCTTTTGGACCGTTTTGGGTCGCACCACAGTTCTCCCTCCAACGAGCTCGCTTCCCGACCTATACCTCCGGAAAACGTGTCAGGGAGCATGCCAGGAGTGTGGGTTGAAGTCCTCGGAGCACGAGACCCGAAGATCGAAAGACTTATGACCAATACGGAGCAAAGGGAAGAAACCGTCGGGGGACCGCTTTTTACCCCAGGACGAGAAAACTGAGTCCGGGGCATTCCCGCTCGCGTTTTCTTGGGACGAGCACCGGAAGTCCTCGAGCTCAGCCCGTTTCCTTCGCTGCAAGTGCATTTCCAGTGGTTTCTGACACCGGACGAGCGTTCGCCACTCGTTGGAAGCTTCGGCCATCTTTTGGACCGTTTTGGGTCGCACCACAGTTCTCCCTCCAACGAGCTCGCTTCCCGACCTATACCTCCGGAAAACGTGTCAGGGAGCATGCCAGGAGTGTGGGTTGAAGTCCTCGGAGCACGAGACCCGAAGATCGAAAGACTTATGACCAATACGGAGCAAAGGGAAGAAACCGTCGGGGGACCGCTTTTTACCCCAGGACGAGAAAACTGAGTCTGGGGCATTCCCGCTCGCGTTTTCTTGGGACGAGCACCGGAAGTCCTCGAGCTCAGCCCGTTTCCTTCGCTGCAAGTGCATTTCCAGTGGTTTCTGACACCGGACGAGCGTTCGCCACTCGTTGGAAGCTTCGGCCATCTTTTGGACTGTTTTGGGTCGCACCAAAGTTCTCCCTCCAACGAGCTCGCTTCCCGACCTATACCTCCGGAAAACGTGTCAGGGAGCATGCCAGGAGTGTGGGTTGAAGTCCTCGGAGCACGAGACCCGAAGATCGAAAGACTTATGACCAATACGGAGCAAAGGGAAGAAACCGTCGGAGGACCGCTTTTTACCCCAGGACGAGAAAACTGAGTCCGGGGCATTCCCGCTCGCGTTTTCTTGGGACGAGCACCGGAAGTCCTCGAGCTCAGCCCGTTTCCTTCGCTGCAAGTGCATTTCCAGTGGTTTCTGACACCGGACGAGCGTTCGCCACTCGTTGGAAGCTTCGGCCATCTTTTGGACCGTTTTGGGTCGCACCACAGTTCTCCCTCCAACGAGCTCGCTTCCCGACCTATACCTCCGGAAAACGTGTCAGGGAGCATGCCAGGAGTGTGGGTTGAAGTCCTCGGAGCACGAGACCCGAAGATCGAAAGACTTATGACCAATACGGAGCAAAGGGAAGAAACCGTCGGGGGACCGCTTTTTACCCCAGGACGAGAAAACTGAGTCCGGGGCATTCCCGCTCGCGTTTTCTTGGGACGAGCACCGGAAGTCCTCGAGCTCAGCCCGTTTCCTTCGCTGCAAGTGCATTTCCAGTGGTTTCTGACACCGGACGAGCGTTCGCCACTCGTTGGAAGCTTCGGCCATCTTTTGGACCGTTTTGGGTCGCACCACAGTTCTCCCTCCAACGAGCTCGCTTCCCGACCTATACCTCCGGAAAACGTGTCAGGGAGCATGCCAGGAGTGTGGGTTGAAGTCCTCGGAGCACGAGACCCGAAGATCGAAAGACTTATGACCAATACGGAGCAAAGGGAAGAAACCGTCGGGGGACCGCTTTTTACCCCAGGACGAGAAAACTGAGTCCGGGGCATTCCCGCTCGCGTTTTCTTGGGACGAGCACCGGAAGTCCTCGAGCTCAGCCCGTTTCCTTCGCTGCAAGTGCATTTCCAGTGGTTTCTGACACCGGACGAGCGTTCGCCACTCGTTGGAAGCTTCGGCCATCTTTTGGACCGTTTTGGGTCGCACCACAGTTCTCCCTCCAACGAGCTCGCTTCCCGACCTATACCTCCGGAAAACGTGTCAGGGAGCATGCCAGGAGTGTGGGTTGAAGTCCTCGGGGCACGAGACCCGAAGATCGAAAGATTTATGACCAATACGGAGCAAAGGGAAGAAACCGTCGGGGGACCGCTTTTTACCCCAGGACGAGAAAACTGAGTCCGGGGCATTCCCGCTCGCGTTTTCTTGGGACGAGCACCGGAAGTCCTCGAGCTCAGCCCGTTTCCATCGCTGCAAGTGCATTTCCAGTGGTTTCTGACACCGGACGAGCGTTCGCCACTCGTTGGAAGCTTCGGCCATCTTTTGGACCGTTTTGGGTCGCACCACAGTTCTCCCTCCAACGAGCTCGCTTCCCGACCTATACCTCCGGAAAACGTGTCAGGGAGCATGCCAGGAGTGTGGGTTGAAGTCCTCGGGGCACGAGACCCGAAGATCGAAAGACTTATGACCAATACGGTGCAAAGGGAAGAAACCGTCGGGGGACCGCTTTTTACCCCAGGACGAGAAAACTGAGTCCGGGGCATTCCCGCTCGCGTTTTCTTGGGACGAGCACCGGAAGTCCTCGAGCTCAGCCCGTTTCCATCGCTGCAAGTGCATTTCCAGTGGTTTCTGACACCGGACGAGCGTTCGCCACTCGTTTTAAGCTTCGGCCATCTTTTGGACCGTTTTGGGTCGCACCACAGTTCTCCCTCCAACGAGCTCGCTTCCCGACCTATACCTCCGGAAAACGTGTCAGGGAGCATGCCAGGAGTGTGGGTTGAAGTCCTCGGGGCACGAGACCCGAAGATCGAAAGATTTATGACCAATACGGAGCAAAGGGAAGAAACCGTCGGGGGACCGCTTTTTACCCCAGGACGAGAAAACTGAGTCCGGGGCATTCCCGCTCGCGTTTTCTTGGGACGAGCACCGGAAGTCCTCGAGCTCAGCCCGTTTCCATCGCTGCAAGTGCATTTCCAGTGGTTTCTGACACCGGACGAGCGTTCGCCACTCGTTGGAAGCTTCGGCCATCTTTTGGACCGTTTTGGGTCGCACCACAGTTCTCCCTCCAACGAGCTCGCTTCCCGACCTATACCTCCGGAAAACGTGTCAGGGAGCATGCCAGGAGTGTGGGTTGAAGTCCTCGGGGCACGAGACCCGAAGATCGAAAGACTTATGACCAATACGGAGCAAAGGGAAGAAACCGTCGGGGGACCGCTTTTTACCCCAGGACGAGAAAACTGAGTCCGGGGCATTCCCGCTCGCGTTTTCTTGGGACGAGCACCGGAAGTCCTCGAGCTCAGCCCGTTTCCATCGCTGCAAGTGCATTTCCAGTGGTTTCTGACACCGGACGAGCGTTCGCCACTCGTTGAAAGCTTCGGCCATCTTTTGGACCGTTTTGGGTCGCACCACAGTTCTCCCTCCAACGAGCTCGCTTCCCGACCTATACCTCCGGAAAACGTGTCAGGGAGCATGCCAGGAGTGTGGGTTGAAGTCCTCGGGGCACGAGACCCGAAGATCGAAAGACTTATGACCAATACGGAGCAAAGGGAAAAAACCGTCGGGGGACCGCTTTTTACCCCAGGACGAGAAAACTGAGTCCGGGGCATTCCCGCTCGCGTTTTCTTGGGACGAGCACCGGAAGTCCTCGAGCTCAGCCCGTTTCCATTGCTGCAAGTGCATTTCCAGTGGTTTCTGACACCGGACGAGCGTTCGCCACTCGTTGGAAGCTTCGGCCATCTTTTGGACCGTTTTGGGTCGCACCACAGTTCTCCCTCCAACGAGCTCGCTTCCCGACCTATACCTCCGGAAAACGTGTCAGGGAGCATGCCAGGAGTGTGGGTTGAAGTCCTCGGAGCACGAGACCCGAAGATCGAAAGACTTATGAGCAATACGGAGCACAGGGAAGAAACCGTCGGGGGACCGCTTTTTACCCCAGGACGAGAAAACTGAGTCCGGGGCATTCCCGCTCGCGTTTTCTTGGGACGAGCACCGGAAGTCCTCGAGCTCAGCCCGTTTCCTTCGCTGCAAGTGCATTTCCAGTGGTTTCTGACACCGGACGAGCGTTCGCCACTCGTTGGAAGCTTCGGCCATCTTTTGGACCGTTTTGGGTCGCACCACAGTTCTCCCTCCAACGAGCTCGCTTCCCGACCTATACCTCCGGAAAACGTGTCAGGGAGCATGCCAGGAGTGTGGGTTGAAGTCCTCGGAGCACGAGACCCGAAGATCGAAAGACTTATGACCAATACGGAGCAAAGGGAAGAAACCGTCGGGGGACCGCTTTTTACCCCAGGACGAGAAAACTGAGTCCGGGGCATTCCCGCTCGCGTTTTCTTGGGACGAGCACCGGAAGTCCTCGAGCTCAGCCCGTTTCCTTCGCTGCAAGTGCATTTCCAGTGGTTTCTGACACCGGACGAGCGTTCGCCACTCGTTGGAAGCTTCGGCCATCTTTTGGACCGTTTTGGGTCGCACCACAGTTCTCCCTCCAACGAGCTCGCTTCCCGACCTATACCTCCGGAAAACGTGTCAGGGAGCATGCCAGGAGTGTGGGTTGAAGTCCTCGGAGCACGAGACCCGAAGATCGAAAGACTTATGACCAATACGGAGCAAAGGGAAGAAACCGTCGGGGGACCGCTTCTTACGCAAGGACGAGAAAACTGAGTCCGGGGCATTCCCGCTCGCGTTTTCTTGGGACGAGCACCGGAAGTCCTCGAGCTCAGCCCGTTTCCTTCGCTGCAAGTGCATTTCCAGTGGTTTCTGACACCGGACGAGCGTTCGCCACTCGTTGGAAGCTTCGGCCATCTTTTGGACCGTTTTGGGTCGCACCACAGTTCTCCCTCCAACGAGCTCGCTTCCCGACCTATACCTCCGGAAAACGTGTCAGGGAGCATGCCAGGAGTGTGGGTTGAAGTCCTCGGAGCACGAGACCCGAAGATCGAAAGACTTATGACCAATACGGAGCAAAGGGAAGAAACCGTCGGGGGACCGCTTTTTACCCCAGGACGAGAAAACTGAGTCCGGGGCATTCCCGCTCGCGTTTTCTTGGGACGAGCACCGGAAGTCCTCGAGCTCAGCCCGTTTCCTTCGCTGCAAGTGCATTTCCGGTGGTTTCTGACACCGGACGAGCGTTCGCCACTCGTTGGAAGCTTCGGCCATCTTTTGGACCGTTTTGGGTCGCACCACAGTTCTCCCTCCAACGAGCTCGCTTCCCGACCTATACCTCCGGAAAACGTGTCAGGGAGCATGCCAGGAGTGTGGGATGAAGTCCTCGGAGCACGAGACCCGAAGATCGAAAGACTTATGACCAATACGGAGCAAAGGGAAGAAACCGTCGGGGGACCGCTTTTTACCCCAGGACGAGAAAACTGAGTCCGGGGCATTCCCGCTCGCGTTTTCTTGGGACGAGCATCGGAAGTCCTCGAGCTCAGCCCGTTTCCTTCGCTGCAAGTGCATTTCCAGTGGTTTCTGACACCGGACGAGCGTTCGCCACTCGTTGGAAGCTTCGGCCATCTTTTGGACCGTTTCGGGTCGCACCACAGTTCTCCCTCCAACGAGCTCGCTTCCCGACCTATACCTCCGGAAAACGTGTCAGGGAGCATGCCAGGAGTGTGGGTTGAAGTCCTCGGAGCACGAGACCCGAAGATCGAAAGACTTATGACCAATACGGAGCAAAGGGAAGAAACCGTCGGGGGACCGCTTTTTACCCCAGGACGAGAAAACTGAGTCCGGGGCATTCCCGCTCGCGTTTTCTTGGGACGAGCACCGGAAGTCCTCGAGCTCAGCCCGTTTCCTTCGCTGCAAGTGCATTTCCAGTGGTTTCTGACACCGGACGAGCGTTCGCCACTCGTTGGAAGCTTCGGCCATCTTTTGGACCGTTTTGGGTCGCACCACAGTTCTCCCTCCAACGAGCTCGCTTCCCGACCTATACCTCCGGAAAACGTGTCAGGGAGCATGCCAGGAGTGTGGGTTGAAGTCCTCGGAGCACGAGACCCGAAGATCGAAAGACTTATGACCAATACGGAGCAAAGGGAAGAAACCGTCGGGGGACCGCTTTTTACCCCAGGACGAGAAAACTGAGTCCGGGGCATTCCCGCTCGCGTTTTCTTGGGACGAGCACCGGAAGTCCTCGAGCTCAGCCCGTTTCCTTCGCTGCAAGTGCATTTCCAGTGGTTTCTGACACCGGACGAGCGTTCGCCACTCGTTGGAAGCTTCGGCCATCTTTTGGACCGTTTTGGGTCGCACCACAGTTCTCCCTCCAACGAGCTCGCTTCCCGACCTATACCTCCGGAAAACGTGTCAGGGAGCATGCCAGGAGTGTGGGTTGAAGTCCTCGGAGCACGAGACCCGAAGATCGAAAGACTTATGACCAATACGGAGCAAAGGGAAGAAACCGTCGGGGGACCGCTTTTTACCCCAGGACGAGAAAACTGAGTCCGGGGCATTCCCGCTCGCGTTTTCTTGGGACGAGCACCGGAAGTCCTCGAGCTCAGCCCGTTTCCTTCGCTGCAAGTGCATTTCCAGTGGTTTCTGACACCGGACGAGCGTTCGCCACTCGTTGGAAGCTTCGGCCATCTTTTGGACCGTTTTGGGTCGCACCACAGTTCTCCCTCCAACGAGCTCGCTTCCCGACCTATACCTCCGGAAAACGTGTCAGGGAGCATGCCAGGAGTGTGGGTTGAAGTCCTCGGAGCACGAGACCCGAAGATCGAAAGACTTATGACCAATACGGAGCAAAGGGAAGAAACCGTCGGGGGACCGCTTTTTACCCCAGGACGAGAAAACTGAGTCTGGGGCATTCCCGCTCGCGTTTTCTTGGGACGAGCACCGGAAGTCCTCGAGCTCAGCCCGTTTCCTTCGCTGCAAGTGCATTTCCAGTGGTTTCTGACACCGGACGAGCGTTCGCCACTCGTTGGAAGCTTCGGCCATCTTTTGGACTGTTTTGGGTCGCACCAAAGTTCTCCCTCCAACGAGCTCGCTTCCCGACCTATACCTCCGGAAAACGTGTCAGGGAGCATGCCAGGAGTGTGGGTTGAAGTCCTCGGAGCACGAGACCCGAAGATCGAAAGACTTATGACCAATACGGAGCAAAGGGAAGAAACCGTCGGAGGACCGCTTTTTACCCCAGGACGAGAAAACTGAGTCCGGGGCATTCCCGCTCGCGTTTTCTTGGGACGAGCACCGGAAGTCCTCGAGCTCAGCCCGTTTCCTTCGCTGCAAGTGCATTTCCAGTGGTTTCTGACACCGGACGAGCGTTCGCCACTCGTTGGAAGCTTCGGCCATCTTTTGGACCGTTTTGGGTCGCACCACAGTTCTCCCTCCAACGAGCTCGCTTCCCGACCTATACCTCCGGAAAACGTGTCAGGGAGCATGCCAGGAGTGTGGGTTGAAGTCCTCGGAGCACGAGACCCGAAGATCGAAAGACTTATGACCAATACGGAGCAAAGGGAAGAAACCGTCGGGGGACCGCTTTTTACCCCAGGACGAGAAAACTGAGTCCGGGGCATTCCCGCTCGCGTTTTCTTGGGACGAGCACCGGAAGTCCTCGAGCTCAGCCCGTTTCCTTCGCTGCAAGTGCATTTCCAGTGGTTTCTGACACCGGACGAGCGTTCGCCACTCGTTGGAAGCTTCGGCCATCTTTTGGACCGTTTTGGGTCGCACCACAGTTCTCCCTCCAACGAGCTCGCTTCCCGACCTATACCTCCGGAAAACGTGTCAGGGAGCATGCCAGGAGTGTGGGTTGAAGTCCTCGGAGCACGAGACCCGAAGATCGAAAGACTTATGACCAATACGGAGCAAAGGGAAGAAACCGTCGGGGGACCGCTTTTTACCCCAGGACGAGAAAACTGAGTCCGGGGCATTCCCGCTCGCGTTTTCTTGGGACGAGCACCGGAAGTCCTCGAGCTCAGCCCGTTTCCTTCGCTGCAAGTGCATTTCCAGTGGTTTCTGACACCGGACGAGCGTTCGCCACTCGTTGGAAGCTTCGGCCATCTTTTGGACCGTTTTGGGTCGCACCACAGTTCTCCCTCCAACGAGCTCGCTTCCCGACCTATACCTCCGGAAAACGTGTCAGGGAGCATGCCAGGAGTGTGGGTTGAAGTCCTCGGGGCACGAGACCCGAAGATCGAAAGATTTATGACCAATACGGAGCAAAGGGAAGAAACCGTCGGGGGACCGCTTTTTACCCCAGGACGAGAAAACTGAGTCCGGGGCATTCCCGCTCGCGTTTTCTTGGGACGAGCACCGGAAGTCCTCGAGCTCAGCCCGTTTCCATCGCTGCAAGTGCATTTCCAGTGGTTTCTGACACCGGACGAGCGTTCGCCACTCGTTGGAAGCTTCGGCCATCTTTTGGACCGTTTTGGGTCGCACCACAGTTCTCCCTCCAACGAGCTCGCTTCCCGACCTATACCTCCGGAAAACGTGTCAGGGAGCATGCCAGGAGTGTGGGTTGAAGTCCTCGGGGCACGAGACCCGAAGATCGAAAGACTTATGACCAATACGGTGCAAAGGGAAGAAACCGTCGGGGGACCGCTTTTTACCCCAGGACGAGAAAACTGAGTCCGGGGCATTCCCGCTCGCGTTTTCTTGGGACGAGCACCGGAAGTCCTCGAGCTCAGCCCGTTTCCATCGCTGCAAGTGCATTTCCAGTGGTTTCTGACACCGGACGAGCGTTCGCCACTCGTTTTAAGCTTCGGCCATCTTTTGGACCGTTTTGGGTCGCACCACAGTTCTCCCTCCAACGAGCTCGCTTCCCGACCTATACCTCCGGAAAACGTGTCAGGGAGCATGCCAGGAGTGTGGGTTGAAGTCCTCGGGGCACGAGACCCGAAGATCGAAAGATTTATGACCAATACGGAGCAAAGGGAAGAAACCGTCGGGGGACCGCTTTTTACCCCAGGACGAGAAAACTGAGTCCGGGGCATTCCCGCTCGCGTTTTCTTGGGACGAGCACCGGAAGTCCTCGAGCTCAGCCCGTTTCCATCGCTGCAAGTGCATTTCCAGTGGTTTCTGACACCGGACGAGCGTTCGCCACTCGTTGGAAGCTTCGGCCATCTTTTGGACCGTTTTGGGTCGCACCACAGTTCTCCCTCCAACGAGCTCGCTTCCCGACCTATACCTCCGGAAAACGTGTCAGGGAGCATGCCAGGAGTGTGGGTTGAAGTCCTCGGGGCACGAGACCCGAAGATCGAAAGACTTATGACCAATACGGAGCAAAGGGAAGAAACCGTCGGGGGACCGCTTTTTACCCCAGGACGAGAAAACTGAGTCCGGGGCATTCCCGCTCGCGTTTTCTTGGGACGAGCACCGGAAGTCCTCGAGCTCAGCCCGTTTCCATCGCTGCAAGTGCATTTCCAGTGGTTTCTGACACCGGACGAGCGTTCGCCACTCGTTGAAAGCTTCGGCCATCTTTTGGACCGTTTTGGGTCGCACCACAGTTCTCCCTCCAACGAGCTCGCTTCCCGACCTATACCTCCGGAAAACGTGTCAGGGAGCATGCCAGGAGTGTGGGTTGAAGTCCTCGGGGCACGAGACCCGAAGATCGAAAGACTTATGACCAATACGGAGCAAAGGGAAAAAACCGTCGGGGGACCGCTTTTTACCCCAGGACGAGAAAACTGAGTCCGGGGCATTCCCGCTCGCGTTTTCTTGGGACGAGCACCGGAAGTCCTCGAGCTCAGCCCGTTTCCATTGCTGCAAGTGCATTTCCAGTGGTTTCTGACACCGGACGAGCGTTCGCCACTCGTTGGAAGCTTCGGCCATCTTTTGGACCGTTTTGGGTCGCACCACAGTTCTCCCTCCAACGAGCTCGCTTCCCGACCTATACCTCCGGAAAACGTGTCAGGGAGCATGCCAGGAGTGTGGGTTGAAGTCCTCGGAGCACGAGACCCGAAGATCGAAAGACTTATGAGCAATACGGAGCACAGGGAAGAAACCGTCGGGGGACCGCTTTTTACCCCAGGACGAGAAAACTGAGTCCGGGGCATTCCCGCTCGCGTTTTCTTGGGACGAGCACCGGAAGTCCTCGAGCTCAGCCCGTTTCCTTCGCTGCAAGTGCATTTCCAGTGGTTTCTGACACCGGACGAGCGTTCGCCACTCGTTGGAAGCTTCGGCCATCTTTTGGACCGTTTTGGGTCGCACCACAGTTCTCCCTCCAACGAGCTCGCTTCCCGACCTATACCTCCGGAAAACGTGTCAGGGAGCATGCCAGGAGTGTGGGTTGAAGTCCTCGGAGCACGAGACCCGAAGATCGAAAGACTTATGAGCAATACGGAGCAAAGGGAAGAAACCGTCGGGGGACCGCTTTTTACCCCAGGACGAGAAAACTGAGTCCGGGGCATTCCCGCTCGCGTTTTCTTGGGACGAGCACCGGAAGTACTCGAGCTCAGCCCGTTTCCTTCGCTGCAAGTGCATTTCCAGTGGTTTCTGACACCGGACGAGCGTTCGCCACTCGTTGGAAGCTTCGGCCATCTTTTGGACCGTTTTGGGTCGCACCACAGTTCTCCCTCCAACGAGCTCGCTTCCCGACCTATACCTCCGGAAAACGTGTCAGGGAGCATGCCAGGAGTGTGGGTTGAAGTCCTCGGAGCACGAGACCCGAAGATCGAAAGACTTATGAGCAATACGGAGCAAAGGGAAGAAACCGTCGGGGGACCGCTTTTTACCCCAGGACGAGAAAACTGAGTCCGGGGCATTCCCGCTCGCGTTTTCTTGGGACGAGCACCGGAAGTACTCGAGCTCAGCCCGTTTCCTTCGCTGCAAGTGCATTTCCAGTGGTTTCTGACACCGGACGAGCGTTCGCCACTCGTTGGAAGCTTCGGCCATCTTTTGGACCGTTTTGGGTCGCACCACAGTTCTCCCTCCAACGAGCTCGCTTCCCGACCTATACCTCCAGAAAACGTGTCAGGGAGCATGCCAGGAGTGTGGGTTGAAGTCCTCGGAGCACGAGACCCGAAGATCGAAAGACTTATGACCAATACGGAGCAAAGGGAAGAAACCGTCGGGGGACCGCTTTTTACCCCAGGACGAGAAAACTGAGTCCGGGGCATTCCCGCTCGCGTTTTCTTGGGACGAGCACCGGAAGTCCTCGAGCTCAGCCCGTTTCCTTCGCTGCAAGTGCATTTCCAGTGGTTTCTGACACCGGACGAGCGTTCGCCACTCGTTGGAAGCTTCGGCCATCTTTTGGACCGTTTTGGGTCGCACCACAGTTCTCCCTCCAACGAGCTCGCTTCCCGACCTATACCTCCGGAAAACGTGTCAGGGAGCATGCCAGGAGTGTGGGTTGAAGTCCTCGGAGCACGAGACCCGAAGATCGAAAGACTTATGACCAATACGGAGCAAAGGGAAGAAACCGTCGGGGGACCGCTTTTTACCCCAGGACGAGAAAACTGAGTCCGGGGCATTCCCGCTCGCGTTTTCTTGGGACGAGCACCGGAAGTCCTCGAGCTCAGCCCGTTTCCTTCGCTGCAAGTGCATTTCCAGTGGTTTCTGACACCGGACGAGCGTTCGCCACTCGTTGGAAGCTTCGGCCATCTTTTGGACCGTTTTGGGTCGCACCACAGTTCTCCCTCCAACGAGCTCGCTTCCCGACCTATACCTCCGGAAAACGTGTCAGGGAGCATGCCAGGAGTGTGGGTTGAAGTCCTCGGAGCACGAGACCCGAAGATCGAAAGACTTATGACCAATACGGAGCAAAGGGAAGAAACCGTCGGGGGACCGCTTTTTACCGCAGGACGAGAAAACTGAGTCCGGGGCATTCCCGCTCGCGTTTTCTTGGGACGAGCACCGGAAGTCCTCGAGCTCAGCCCGTTTCCTTCGCTGCAAGTGCATTTCCAGTGGTTTCTGACACCGGACGAGCGTTCGCCACTCGTTGGAAGCTTCGGCCATCTTTTGGACCGTTTTGGGTCGCACCACAGTTCTCCCTCCAACGAGCTCGCTTCCCGACCTATACCTCCGGAAAACGTGTCAGGGAGCATGCCAGGAGTGTGGGTTGAAGTCCTCGGAGCACGAGACCCGAAGATCGAAAGACTTATGACCAATACGGAGCAAAGGGAAGAAACCGTCGGGGGACCGCTTTTTACCCCAGGACGAGAAAACTGAGTCCGGGGCATTCCCGCTCGCGTTTTCTTGGGACGAGCACCGGAAGTCCTCGAGCTCAGCCCGTTTCCTTCGCTGCAAGTGCATTTTCAGTGGTTTCTGACACCGGACGAGCGTTCGCCACTCGTTGGAAGCTTCGGCCATCTTTTGGACCGTTTTGGGTCGCACCACAGTTCTCCCTCCAACGAGCTCGCTTCCCGACCTATACCTCCGGAAAACGTGTCAGGGAGCATGCCAGGAGTGTGGGTTGAAGTCCTCGGAGCACGAGACCCGAAGATCGAAAGACTTATGACCAATACGGAGCAAAGGGAAGAAACCGTCGGGGGACCGCTTCTTACGCAAGGACGAGAAAACTGAGTCCGGGGCATTCCCGCTCGCGTTTTCTTGGGACGAGCACCGGAAGTCCTCGAGCTCAGCCCGTTTCCTTCGCTGCAAGTGCATTTCCAGTGGTTTCTGACACCGGACGAGCGTTCGCCACTCGTTGGAAGCTTCGGCCATCTTTTGGACCGTTTTGGGTCGCACCACAGTTCTCCCTCCAACGAGCTCGCTTCCCGACCTATACCTCCGGAAAACGTGTCAGGGAGCATGCCAGGAGTGTGGGTTGAAGTCCTCGGAGCACGAGACCCGAAGATCGAAAGACTTATGACCAATACGGAGCAAAGGGAAGAAACCGTCGGGGGACCGCTTTTTACCCCAGGACGAGAAAACTGAGTCCGGGGCATTCCCGCTCGCGTTTTCTTGGGACGAGCACCGGAAGTCCTCGAGCTCAGCCCGTTTCCTTCGCTGCAAGTGCATTTCCGGTGGTTTCTGACACCGGACGAGCGTTCGCCACTCGTTGGAAGCTTCGGCCATCTTTTGGACCGTTTTGGGTCGCACCACAGTTCTCCCTCCAACGAGCTCGCTTCCCGACCTATACCTCCGGAAAACGTGTCAGGGAGCATGCCAGGAGTGTGGGATGAAGTCCTCGGAGCACGAGACCCGAAGATCGAAAGACTTATGACCAATACGGAGCAAAGGGAAGAAACCGTCGGGGGACCGCTTTTTACCCCAGGACGAGAAAACTGAGTCCGGGGCATTCCCGCTCGCGTTTTCTTGGGACGAGCATCGGAAGTCCTCGAGCTCAGCCCGTTTCCTTCGCTGCAAGTGCATTTCCAGTGGTTTCTGACACCGGACGAGCGTTCGCCACTCGTTGGAAGCTTCGGCCATCTTTTGGACCGTTTTGGGTCGCACCACAGTTCTCCCTCCAACGAGCTCGCTTCCCGACCTATACCTCCGGAAAACGTGTCAGGGAGCATGCCAGGAGTGTGGGTTGAAGTCCTCGGAGCACGAGACCCGAAGATCGAAAGACTTATGACCAATACGGAGCAAAGGGAAGAAACCGTCGGGGGACCGCTTTTTACCCCAGGACGAGAAAACTGAGTCCGGGGCATTCCCGCTCGCGTTTTCTTGGGACGAGCACCGGAAGTCCTCGAGCTCAGCCCGTTTCCTTCGCTGCAAGTGCATTTCCAGTGGTTTCTGACACCGGACGAGCGTTCGCCACTCGTTGGAAGCTTCGGCCATCTTTTGGACCGTTTTGGGTCGCACCACAGTTCTCCCTCCAACGAGCTCGCTTCCCGACCTATACCTCCGGAAAACGTGTCAGGGAGCATGCCAGGAGTGTGGGTTGAAGTCCTCGGAGCACGAGACCCGAAGATCGAAAGACTTATGACCAATACGGAGCAAAGGGAAGAAACCGTCGGGGGACCGCTTTTTACCCCAGGACGAGAAAACTGAGTCCGGGGCATTCCCGCTCGCGTTTTCTTGGGACGAGCACCGGAAGTCCTCGAGCTCAGCCCGTTTCCTTCGCTGCAAGTGCATTTCCAGTGGTTTCTGACACCGGACGAGCGTTCGCCACTCGTTGGAAGCTTCGGCCATCTTTTGGACCGTTTTGGGTCGCACCACAGTTCTCCCTCCAACGAGCTCGCTTCCCGACCTATACCTCCGGAAAACGTGTCAGGGAGCATGCCAGGAGTGTGGGTTGAAGTCCTCGGAGCACGAGACCCGAAGATCGAAAGACTTATGACCAATACGGAGCAAAGGGAAGAAACCGTCGGGGGACCGCTTTTTACCCCAGGACGAGAAAACTGAGTCCGGGGCATTCCCGCTCGCGTTTTCTTGGGACGAGCACCGGAAGTCCTCGAGCTCAGCCCGTTTCCTTCGCTGCAAGTGCATTTCCAGTGGTTTCTGACACCGGACGAGCGTTCGCCACTCGTTGGAAGCTTCGGCCATCTTTTGGACCGTTTTGGGTCGCACCACAGTTCTCCCTCCAACGAGCTCGCTTCCCGACCTATACCTCCGGAAAACGTGTCAGGGAGCATGCCAGGAGTGTGGGTTGAAGTCCTCGGAACACGAGACCCGAAGATCGAAAGACTTATGACCAATACGGAGCAAAGGGAAGAAACCGTCGGGGGACCGCTTTTTACCCCAGGACGAGAAAACTGAGTCTGGGGCATTCCCGCTCGCGTTTTCTTGGGACGAGCACCGGAAGTCCTCGAGCTCAGCCCGTTTCCTTCGCTGCAAGTGCATTTCCAGTGGTTTCTGACACCGGACGAGCGTTCGCCACTCGTTGGAAGCTTCGGCCATCTTTTGGACTGTTTTGGGTCGCACCAAAGTTCTCCCTCCAACGAGCTCGCTTCCCGACCTATACCTCCGGAAAACGTGTCAGGGAGCATGCCAGGAGTGTGGGTTGAAGTCCTCGGAGCACGAGACCCGAAGATCGAAAGACTTATGACCAATACGGAGCAAAGGGAAGAAACCGTCGGAGGACCGCTTTTTACCCCAGGACGAGAAAACTGAGTCCGGGGCATTCCCGCTCGCGTTTTCTTGGGACGAGCACCGGAAGTCCTCGAGCTCAGCCCGTTTCCATCGCTGCAAGTGCATTTCCAGTGGTTTCTGACACCGGACGAGCGTTCGCCACTCGTTGAAAGCTTCGGCCATCTTTTGGACCGTTTTGGGTCGCACCACAGTTCTCCCTCCAACGAGCTCGCTTCCCGACCTATACCTCCGGAAAACGTGTCAGGGAGCATGCCAGGAGTGTGGGTTGAAGTCCTCGGGGCACGAGACCCGAAGATCGAAAGACTTATGACCAATACGGAGCAAAGGGAAGAAACCGTCGGGGGACCGCTTTTTACCCCAGGACGAGAAAACTGAGTCCGGGGCATTCCCGCTCGCGTTTTCTTGGGACGAGCACCAGAAGTCCTCGAGCTCAGCCCGTTTCCTTCGCTGCAAGTGCATTTCCAGTGGTTTCTGACACCGGACGAGCGTTCGCCACTCGTTGGAAGCTTCGGCCATCTTTTGGACCGTTTTGGGTCGCACCACAGTTCTCCCTCCAACGAGCTCGCTTCCCGACCTATACCTCCGGAAAACGTGTCAGGGAGCATGCCAGGAGTGTGGGTTGAAGTCCTCGGGGCACGAGACCCGAAGATCGAAAGACTTATGACCAATACGGAGCAAAGGGAAGAAACCGTCGGGGGACCGCTTTTTCCCCAGGACGAGAAAACTGAGTCCGGGGCATTCCCGCTCGCGTTTTCTTGGGACGAGCACCGGAAGTCCTCGAGCTCAGCCCGTTTCCATCGCTGCAAGTGCATTTCCAGTGGTTTCTGACACCGGACGAGCGTTCGCCACTCGTTGGAAGCTTCGGCCATCTTTTGGACCGTTTTGGGTCGCACCACAGTTCTCCCTCCAACGAGCTCGCTTCCCGACCTATACCTCCGGAAAACGTGTCAGGGAGCATGCCAGGAGTGTGGGTTGAAGTCCTCGGAGCACGAGACCCGAAGATCGAAAGACTTATGACCAATACGGAGCAAAGGGAAGAAACCGTCGGGGGACCGCTTTTTACCCCAGGACGAGAAAACTGAGTCCGGGGCATTCCCGCTCGCGTTTTCTTGGGACGAGCACCGGAAGTCCTCGAGCTCAGCCCGTTTCCTTCGCTGCAAGTGCATTTCCAGTGGTTTCTGACACCGGACGAGCGTTCGCCACTCGTTGGAAGCTTCGGCCATCTTTTGGACCGTTTTGGGTCGCACCACAGTTCTCCCTCCAACGAGCTCGCTTCCCGACCTATACCTCCGGAAAACGTGTCAGGGAGCATGCCAGGAGTGTGGGTTGAAGTCCTCGGGGCACGAGACCCGAAGATCGAAAGATTTATGACCAATACGGAGCAAAGGGAAGAAACCGTCGGGGGACCGCTTTTTACCCCAGGACGAGAAAACTGAGTCCGGGGCATTCCCGCTCGCGTTTTCTTGGGACGAGCACCGGAAGTCCTCGAGCTCAGCCCGTTTCCATCGCTGCAAGTGCATTTCCAGTGGTTTCTGACACCGGACGAGCGTTCGCCACTCGTTGGAAGCTTCGGCCATCTTTTGGACCGTTTTGGGTCGCACCACAGTTCTCCCTCCAACGAGCTCGCTTCCCGACCTATACCTCCGGAAAACGTGTCAGGGAGCATGCCAGGAGTGTGGGTTGAAGTCCTCGGGGCACGAGACCCGAAGATCGAAAGACTTATGACCAATACGGAGCAAAGGGAAGAAACCGTCGGGGGACCGCTTTTTACCCCAGGACGAGAAAACTGAGTCCGGGGCATTCCCGCTCGCGTTTTCTTGGGACGAGCACCGGAAGTCCTCGAGCTCAGCCCGTTTCCATCGCTGCAAGTGCATTTCCAGTGGTTTCTGACACCGGACGAGCGTTCGCCACTCGTTTTAAGCTTCGGCCATCTTTTGGACCGTTTTGGGTCGCACCACAGTTCTCCCTCCAACGAGCTCGCTTCCCGACCTATACCTCCGGAAAACGTGTCAGGGAGCATGCCAGGAGTGTGGGTTGAAGTCCTCGGGGCACGAGACCCGAAGATCGAAAGATTTATGACCAATACGGAGCAAAGGGAAGAAACCGTCGGGGGACCGCTTTTTACCCCAGGACGAGAAAACTGAGTCCGGGGCATTCCCGCTCGCGTTTTCTTGGGACGAGCACCGGAAGTCCTCGAGCTCAGCCCGTTTCCATCGCTGCAAGTGCATTTCCAGTGGTTTCTGACACCGGACGAGCGTTCGCCACTCGTTGGAAGCTTCGGCCATCTTTTGGACCGTTTTGGGTCGCACCACAGTTCTCCCTCCAACGAGCTCGCTTCCCGACCTATACCTCCGGAAAACGTGTCAGGGAGCATGCCAGGAGTGTGGGTTGAAGTCCTCGGGGCACGAGACCCGAAGATCGAAAGACTTATGAGCAATACGGAGCAAAGGGAAGAAACCGTCGGGGGACCGCTTTTTACCCCAGGACGAGAAAACTGAGTCCGGGGCATTCCCGCTCGCGTTTTCTTGGGACGAGCACCGGAAGTCCTCGAGCTCAGCCCGTTTCCATCGCTGCAAGTGCATTTCCAGTGGTTTCTGACACCGGACGAGCGTTCGCCACTCGTTGAAAGCTTCGGCCATCTTTTGGACCGTTTTGGGTCGCACCACAGTTCTCCCTCCAACGAGCTCGCTTCCCGACCTATACCTCCGGAAAACGTGTCAGGGAGCATGCCAGGAGTGTGGGTTGAAGTCCTCGGGGCACGAGACCCGAAGATCGAAAGACTTATGACCAATACGGAGCAAAGGGAAAAAACCGTCGGGGGACCGCTTTTTACCCCAGGACGAGAAAACTGAGTCCGGGGCATTCCCGCTCGCGTTTTCTTGGGACGAGCACCGGAAGTCCTCGAGCTCAGCCCGTTTCCATTGCTGCAAGTGCATTTCCAGTGGTTTCTGACACCGGACGAGCGTTCGCCACTCGTTGGAAGCTTCGGCCATCTTTTGGACCGTTTTGGGTCGCACCACAGTTCTCCCTCCAACGAGCTCGCTTCCCGACCTATACCTCCGGAAAACGTGTCAGGGAGCATGCCAGGAGTGTGGGTTGAAGTCCTCGGAGCACGAGACCCGAAGATCGAAAGACTTATGAGCAATACGGAGCACAGGGAAGAAACCGTCGGGGGACCGCTTTTTACCCCAGGACGAGAAAACTGAGTCCGGGGCATTCCCGCTCGCGTTTTCTTGGGACGAGCACCGGAAGTCCTCGAGCTCAGCCCGTTTCCTTCGCTGCAAGTGCATTTCCAGTGGTTTCTGACACCGGACGAGCGTTCGCCACTCGTTGGAAGCTTCGGCCATCTTTTGGACCGTTTTGGGTCGCACCACAGTTCTCCCTCCAACGAGCTCGCTTCCCGACCTATACCTCCGGAAAACGTGTCAGGGAGCATGCCAGGAGTGTGGGTTGAAGTCCTCGGAGCACGAGACCCGAAGATCGAAAGACTTATGAGCAATACGGAGCAAAGGGAAGAAACCGTCGGGGGACCGCTTTTTACCCCAGGACGAGAAAACTGAGTCCGGGGCATTCCCGCTCGCGTTTTCTTGGGACGAGCACCGGAAGTACTCGAGCTCAGCCCGTTTCCTTCGCTGCAAGTGCATTTCCAGTGGTTTCTGACACCGGACGAGCGTTCGCCACTCGTTGGAAGCTTCGGCCATCTTTTGGACCGTTTTGGGTCGCACCACAGTTCTCCCTCCAACGAGCTCGCTTCCCGACCTATACCTCCGGAAAACGTGTCAGGGAGCATGCCAGGAGTGTGGGTTGAAGTCCTCGGAGCACGAGACCCGAAGATCGAAAGACTTATGAGCAATACGGAGCAAAGGGAAGAAACCGTCGGGGGACCGCTTTTTACCCCAGGACGAGAAAACTGAGTCCGGGGCATTCCCGCTCGCGTTTTCTTGGGACGAGCACCGGAAGTACTCGAGCTCAGCCCGTTTCCTTCGCTGCAAGTGCATTTCCAGTGGTTTCTGACACCGGACGAGCGTTCGCCACTCGTTGGAAGCTTCGGCCATCTTTTGGACCGTTTTGGGTCGCACCACAGTTCTCCCTCCAACGAGCTCGCTTCCCGACCTATACCTCCGGAAAACGTGTCAGGGAGCATGCCAGGAGTGTGGGTTGAAGTCCTCGGAGCACGAGACCCGAAGATCGAAAGACTTATGAGCAATACGGAGCAAAGGGAAGAAACCGTCGGGGGACCGCTTTTTACCCCAAGACGAGAAAACTGAGTCCGGGGCATTCCCGCTCGCGTTTTCTTGGGACGAGCACCGGAAGTCCTCGAGCTCAGCCCGTTTCCTTCGCTGCAAGTGCATTTCCAGTGGTTTCTGACACCGGACGAGCGTTCGCCACTCGTTGGAAGCTTCGGCCATCTTTTGGACCGTTTTGGGTCGCACCACAGTTCTCCCTCCAACGAGCTCGCTTCCCGACCTATACCTCCGGAAAACGTGTCAGGGAGCGTGCCAGGAGTATGGGTTGAAGTCCTCGGAGCACGAGACCCGAAGATCGAAAGACTTATGAGCAATACGGAGCAAAGGGAAGAAACCGTCGGGGGACCGCTTTTTACCCCAGGACGAGAAAACTGAGTCCGGGGCATTCCCGCTCGCGTTTTCTTGGGACGAGCACCGGAAGTCCTCGAGCTCAGCCCGTTTCCTTCGCTGCAAGTGCATTTCCAGTGGTTTCTGACACCGGACGAGCGTTCGCCACTCGTTGGAAGCTTCGGCCATCTTTTGGACCGTTTTGGGTCGCACCACAGTTCTCCCTCCAACGAGCTCGCTTCCCGACCTATACCTCCGGAAAACGTGTCAGGGAGCGTGCCAGGAGTGTGGGTTGAAGTACTCGGAGCACGAGACCCGAAGATCGAAAGACTTATGAGCAATACGGAGCAAAGGGAAGAAACTGTCGGGGGACCGCTTTTTACCCCAGGACGAGAAAACTGAGTCCGGGGCATTCCCGCTCGCGTTTTCTTGGGACGAGCACCGGAAGTCCTCGAGCTCAGCCCGTTTCCTTCGCTGCAAGTGCACTTCCAGTGGTTTCTGACACCGGACGAGCGTTCGCCACTCGTTGGAAGCTTCGGCCATCTTTTGGACCGTTTTGGGTCGCACCACAGTTCTCCCTCCAACGAGCTCGCTTCCCGACCTATACCTCCGGAAAACGTGTCAGGGAGCATGCCAGGAGTGTGGGTTGAAGTCCTCGGAGCACGAGACCCGAAGATCGAAAGACTTATGACCAATACGGAGCAAAGGGAAGAAACCGTCGGGGGACCGCTTTTTACCCCAGGACGAGAAAACTGAGTCCGGGGCATTCCCGCTCGCGTTTTCTTGGGACGAGCACCGGAAGTCCTCGAGCTCAGCCCGTTTCCTTCGCTGCAAGTGCATTTCCAGTGGTTTCTGACATCGGACGAGCGTTCGCCACTCGTTGGAAGCTTCGGCCATCTTTTGGACCGTTTTGGGTCGCACCACAGTTCTCCCTCCAACGAGCTCGCTTCCCGACCTATACCTCCGGAAAACGTGTCAGGGAGCATGCCAGGAGTGTGGGTTGAAGTCCTCGGAGCACGAGACCCGAAGATCGAAAGACTTATGACCAATACGGAGCAAAGGGAAGAAACCGTCGGGGGACCGCTTTTTACCCCAGGACGAGAAAACTGAGTCCGGGGCATTCCCGCTCGCGTTTTCTTGGGATGAGCACCGGAAGTCCTCGAGCTCAGCCCGTTTCCTTCGCTGCAAGTGCATTTCCAGTGGTTTCTGACACCGGACGAGCGTTCGCCACTCGTTGGAAGCTTCGGCCATCTTTTGGACCGTTTTGGGTCGCACCACAGTTCTCCCTCCAACGAGCTCGCTTCCCGACCTATACCTCCGGAAAACGTGTCAGGGAGCATGCCAGGAGTGTGGGTTGAAGTCCTCGGAGCACGAGACCCGAAGATCGAAAGACTTATGAGCAATACGGGGCAAAGGGAAGAAACCGTCGGGGGACCGCTTTTTACCCCAGGACGAGAAAACTGAGTCCGGGGCATTCCCGCTCGCGTTTTCTTGGGACGAGCACCGGAAGTCCTCGAGCTCAGCCCGTTTCCTTCGCTGCAAGTGCATTTCCAGTGGTTTCTGACACCGGACGAGCGTTCGCCACTCGTTGGAAGCTTCGGCCATCTTTTGGACCGTTTTGGGTCGCACCACAGTTCTCCCTCCAACGAGCTCGCTTCCCGACCTATACCTCCGGAAAACGTGTCAGGGAGCATGCCAGGAGTGTGGGTTGAAGTCCTCGGAGCACGAGACCCGAAGATCGAAAGACTTATGAGCAATACGGGGCAAAGGGAAGAAACCGTCGGGGGACCGCTTTTTACCCCAGGACGAGAAAACTGAGTCCGGGGCATTCCCGCTCGCGTTTTCTTGGGACTAGCACCGGAAGTCCTCGAGCTCAGCCCGTTTCCTTCGCTGCAAGTGCATTTCCAGTGGTTTCTGACACCGGACGAGCGTTCGCCACTCGTTGGAAGCTTCGGCCATCTTTTGGACCGTTTTGGGTCGCACCACAGTTCTCCCTCCAACGAGCTCGCTTCCCGACCTATACCTCCGGAAAACGTGTCAGGGAGCATGCCAGGAGTGTGGGTTGAAGTCCTCGGAGCACGAGACCCGAAGATCGAAAGACTTATGAGCAATACGGGGCAAAGGGAAGAAACCGTCGGGGGACCGCTTTTTACCCCAGGACGAGAAAACTGAGTCCGGGGCATTCCCGCTCGCGTTTTCTTGGGACGAGCACCGGAAGTCCTCGAGCTCAGCCCGTTTCCTTCGCTGCAAGTGCATTTCCAGTGGTTTCTGACACCGGACGAGCGTTCGCCACTCGTTGGAAGCTTCGGCCATCTTTTGGACCGTTTTGGGTCGCACCACAGTTCTCCCTCCAACGAGCTCGCTTCCCGACCTATACCTCCGGAAAACGTGTCAGGGAGCATGCCAGGAGTGTGGGTTGAAGTCCTCGGAGCACGAGACCCGAAGATCGAAAGACTTATGAGCAATACGGGGCAAAGGGAAGAAACCGTCGGGGGACCGCTTTTTACCCCAGGACGAGAAAACTGAGTCCGGGGCATTCCCGCTCGCGTTTTCTTGGGACGATCACCGGAAGTCCTCGAGCTCAGCCCGTTTCCTTCGCTGCAAGTGCATTTCCAGTGGTTTCTGACACCGGACGAGCGTTCGCCACTCGTTGGAAGCTTCGGCCATCTTTTGGACCGTTTTGGGTCGCACCACAGTTCTCCCTCCAACGAGCTCGCTTCCCGACCTATACCTCCGGAAAACGTGTCCGGGAGCATGCCAGGAGTGTGGGTTGAAGTCCTCGGAGCACGAGACCCGAAGATCGAAAGACTTATGACCAATACGGGGCAAAGGGAAGAAACCGTCGGGGGACCGCTTTTTACCCCAGGACGAGAAAACTGAGTCCGGGGCATTCCCGCTCGCGTTTTCTTGGGACGAGCACCGGAAGTCCTCGAGCTCAGCCCGTTAACTTCGCTGCAAGTGCATTTCCAGTGGTTTCTGACACCGGACGAGCGTTCGCCACTCGTTGGAAGCTTCGGCCATCTTTTGGACCGTTTTGGGTCGCACCACAGTTCTCCCTCCAACGAGCTCGCTTCCCGACCTATACCTCCGGAAAACGTGTCCGGGAGTATGCCAGGAGTGTGGGTTGAAGTCCTCGGAGCACGAGACCCGAAGATCGAAAGACTTATGACCAATACGGGGCAAAGGGAAGAAACCGTCGGGGGACCGCTTTTTACCCCAGGACGAGAAAACTGAGTCCGGGGCATTCCCGCTCGCGTTTTCTTGGGACGAGCACCGGAAGTCCTCGAGCTCAGCCCGTTTTCTTCGCTGCAAGTGCATTTCCAGTGGTTTCTGACACCGGACGAGCGTTCGCCACTCGTTGGAAGCTTCGGCCATCTTTTGGACCGTTTTGGGTCGCACCACAGTTCTCCCTCCAACGAGCTCGCTTCCCGACCTATACCTCCGGAAAACGTGTCCGGGAGCATGCCAGGAGTGTGGGTTGAAGTCCTCGGAGCACGAGACCCGAAGATCGAAAGACTTATGACCAATACGGGGCAAAGGGAAGAAACCGTCGGGGGACCGCTTTTTACCCCAGGACGAGAAAACTGAGTCCGGGGCATTCCCGCTCGCGTTTTCTTGGGACGAGCACCGGAAGTCCTCGAGCTCAGCCCGTTTCCTTCGCTGCAAGTGCATTTCCAGTGGTTTCTGACACCGGACGAGCGTTCGCCACTCGTTGGAAGCTTCGACCATCTTTTGGACCGTTTTGGGTCGCACCACAGTTCTCCCTCCAACGAGCTCGCTTCCCGACCTATACCTCCGGAAAACGTGTCAGGGAGCATGCCAGGAGTGTGGGTTGAAGTCCTCGGAGCACGAGACCCGAAGATCGAAAGACTTATGACCAATACGGGGCAAAGGGAAGAAACCGTCGGGGGACCGCTTTTTACCCCAGGACGAGAAAACTGAGTCCGGGGCATTCCCGCTCGCGTTTTCTTGGGACGAGCACCGGAAGTCCTCGAGCTCAGCCCGTTTCCTTCGCTGCAAGTGCATTTCCAGTGGTTTCTGACACCGGACGAGCGTTCGCCACTCGTTGGAAGCTTCGGCCATCTTTTGGACCGTTTTGGGTCGCACCACAGTTCTCCCTCCAACGAGCTCGCTTCCCGACCTATACCTCCGGAAAACGTGTCCGGGAGCATGCCAGGAGTGTGGGTTGAAGTCCTCGGAGCACGAGACCCGAAGATCGAAAGACTTATGACCAATACGGGGCAAAGGGAAGAAACCGTCGGGGGACCGCTTTTTACCCCAGGACGAGAAAACTGAGTCCGGGGCATTCCCGCTCGCGTTTTCTTGGGACGAGCACCGGAAGTCCTCGAGCTCAGTCCGTTTCCTTCGCTGCAAGTGCATTTCCAGTGGTTTCTGACACCGGACGAGCGTTCGCCACTCGTTGGAAGCTTCGGCCATCTTTTGGACCGTTTTGGGTCGCACCACAGTTCTCCCTCCAACGAGCTCGCTTCCCGACCTATACCTCCGGAAAACGTGTCAGGGAGCATGCCAGGAGTGTGGGTTGAAGTCCTCGGAGCACGAGACCCGAAGATCGAAAGACTTATGAGCAATACGGAGCAAAGGGAAGAAACCGTCGGGGGACCGCTTTTTACTCCAGGAAGAGAAAACTGAGTCCGGGGCATTCCCGCTCGCGTTTTCTTGGGACGAGCACCGGAAGTCCTCGAGCTCAGCCCGTTTCCTTCGCTGCAAGTGCATTTCCAGTGGTTTCTGACACCGGACGAGCGTTCGCCACTCGTTGGAAGCTTCGGCCATCTTTTGGACCGTTTTGGGTCGCACCACAGTTCTCCCTCCAACGAGCTCGCTTCCCGACCTATACCTCCGGAAAACGTGTCCGGGAGCATGCCAGGAGTGTGGGTTGAAGTCCTCGGAGCACGAGACCCGAAGATCGAAAGACTTATGACCAATACGGGGCAAAGGGAAGAAACCGTCGGGGGACCGCTTTTTACCCCAGGACGAGAAAACTGAGTCCGGGGCATTCCCGCTCGCGTTTTCTTGGGACGAGCACCGGAAGTCCTCGAGCTCAGCCCGTTTCCTTCGCTGCAAGTGCATTTCCAGTGGTTTCTGACACCGGACGAGCGTTCGCCACTCGTTGGAAGTTTCGGCCATCTTTTGGACCGTTTTGGGTCGCACCACAGTTCTCCCTCCAACGAGCTCGCTTCCCGACCTATACCTCCGGAAAACGTGTCCGGGAGCATGCCAGGAGTGTGGGTTGAAGTCCTCGGAGCACGAGACCCGAAGATCGAAAGACTTATGACCAATACGGGGCAAAGGGAAGAAACCGTCGGGGGACCGCTTTTTACCCCAGGACGAGAAAACTGAGTCCGGGGCATTCCCGCTCGCGTTTTCTTGGGACGAGCACCGGAAGTCCTCGAGCTCAGCCCGTTTCCTTCGCTGCAAGTGCATTTCCAGTGGTTTCTGACACCGGACGAGCGTTCGCCACTCGTTGGAAGCTTCGACCATCTTTTGGACCGTTTTGGGTCGCACCACAGTTCTCCCTCCAACGAGCTCGCTTCCCGACCTATACCTCCGGAAAACGTGTCAGGGAGCATGCCAGGAGTGTGGGTTGAAGTCCTCGGAGCACGAGACCCGAAGATCGAAAGACTTATGACCAATACGGGGCAAAGGGAAGAAACCGTCGGGGGACCGCTTTTTACCCCAGGACGAGAAAACTGAGTCCGGGGCATTCCCGCTCGCGTTTTCTTGGGACGAGCACCGGAAGTCCTCGAGCTCAGCCCGTTAACTTCGCTGCAAGTGCATTTCCAGTGGTTTCTGACACCGGACGAGCGTTCGCCACTCGTTGGAAGCTTCGGCCATCTTTTGGACCGTTTTGGGTCGCACCACAGTTCTCCCTCCAACGAGCTCGCTTCCCGACCTATACCTCCGGAAAACGTGTCCGGGAGCATGCCAGGAGTGTGGGTTGAAGTCCTCGGAGCACGAGACCCGAAGATCGAAAGACTTATGACCAATACGGGGCAAAGGGAAGAAACCGTCGGGGGACCGCTTTTTACCCCAGGACGAGAAAACTGAGTCCGGGGCATTCCCGCTCGCGTTTTCTTGGGACGAGCACCGGAAGTCCTCGAGCTCAGCCCGTTTCCTTCGCTGCAAATGCATTTCCAGGGGTTTCTGACACCGGACGAGCGTTCGCCACTCGTTGGAAGCTTCGGCCATCTTTTGGACCGTTTTGGGTCGCACCACAGTTCTCCCTCCAACGAGCTCGCTTCCCGACCTATACCTCCGGAAAACGTGTCCGGGAGCATGCCAGGAGTGTGGGTTGAAGTCCTCGGAGCACGAGACCCGAAGATCGAAAGACTTATGACCAATACGGGGCAAAGGGAAGAAACCGTCGGGGGACCGCTTTTTACCCCAGGACGAGAAAACTGAGTCCGGGGCATTCCCGCTCGCGTTTTCTTGGGACGAGCACCGGAAGTCCTCGAGCTCAGCCCGTTTCCTTCGCTGCAAGTGCATTTCCAGTGGTTTCTGACACCGGACGAGCGTTCGCCACTCGTTGGAAGCTTCGGCCATCTTTTGGACCGTTTTGGGTCGCACCACAGTTCTCCCTCCAACGAGCTCACTTCCCGACCTATACCTCCGGAAAACGTCTCAGGGAGCATGCCAGGAGTGTGGGTTGAAGTCCTCGGAGCACGAGACCCGAAGATCGAAAGACTTATGAGCAATACGGAGCAAAGGGAAGAAACCGTCGGGGGACCGCTTTTTACCCCAGGACGAGAAAACTGAGTCCGGGGCATTCCCGCTCGCGTTTTCTTGGGACGAGCACCGGAAGTCCTCGAGCTCAGCCCGTTTCCTTCGCTGCAAGTGCATTTCCAGTGGTTTTTGACACCGGACGAGCGTTCGCCACTCGTTGGAAGCTTCGGCCATCTTTTGGACCGTTTTGGGTCGCACCACAGTTCTCCCTCCAACGAGCTCGCTTCCCGACCTATACCTCCGGAAAACGTGTCCGGGAGCATGCCAGGAGTGTGGGTTGAAGTCCTCGGAGCACGAGACCCGAAGATCGAAAGACTTATGACCAATACGGGGCAAAGGGAAGAAACCGTCGGGGGACCGCTTTTTACCCCAGGACGAGAAAACTGAGTCCGGGGCATTCCCGCTCGCGTTTTCTTGGGACGAGCACCGGAAGTCCTCGAGCTCAGCCCGTTTCCTTCGCTGCAAGTGCATTTCCAGTGGTTTCTGACACCGGACGAGCGTTCGCCACTCGTTGGAAGTTTCGGCCATCTTTTGGACCGTTTTGGGTCGCTCCACAGTTCTCCCTCCAACGAGCTCGCTTCCCGACCTATACCTCCGGAAAACGTGTCCGGGAGCATGCCAGGAGTGTGGGTTGAAGTCCTCGGAGCACGAGACCCGAAGATCGAAAGACTTATGACCAATACGGGGCAAAGGGAAGAAACCGTCGGGGGACCGCTTTTTACCCCAGGACGAGAAAACTGAGTCCGGGGCATTCCCGCTCGCGTTTTCTTGGGACGAGCACCGGAAGTCCTCGAGCTCAGCCCGTTTCCTTCGCTGCAAGTGCATTTCCAGTGGTTTCTGACACCGGACGAGCGTTCGCCACTCGTTGGAAGCTTCGGCCATCTTTTGGACCGTTTTGGGTCGCACCACAGTTCTCCCTCCAACGAGCTCGCTTCCCGACCTATACCTCCGGAAAACGTGTCAGGGAGCATGCCAGGAGTGTGGGTTGAAGTCCTCGGAGCACGAGACCCGATGATCGAAAGACTTATGAGCAATACGGGGCAAAGGGAAGAAACCGTCGGGGGACCGCTTTTTACCCCAGGACGAGAAAACTGAGTCCGGGGCATTCCCGCTCGTGTTTTCTTGGGACGAGCACCGGAAGTCCTCGAGCTCAGCCCGTTTCCTTCGCTGCAAGTGCATTTCCAGTGGTTTCTGACACCGGACGAGCGTTCGCCACTCGTTGGAAGCTTCGGCCATCTTTTGGACTGTTTTGGGTCGCACCACAGTTCTCCCTCCAACGAGCTCGCTTCCCGACCTATACCTCCGGAAAACGTGTCCGGGAGCATGCAGGAGTGTGGGTTGAAGTCCTCGGAGCACGAGACCCGAAGATCGAAAGACTTATGACCAATACGGGGCAAAGGGAAGAAACCGTCGGGGGACCGCTTTTTACCCCAGGACGAGAAAACTGAGTCCGGGGCATTCCCGCTCGCGTTTTCTTGGGACGAGCACCGGAAGTCCTCGAGCTCAGCCCGTTAACTTCGCTGCAAGTGCATTTCCAGTGGTTTCTGACACCGGACGAGCGTTCGCCACTCGTTGGAAGCTTCGGCCATCTTTTGGACCGTTTTGGGTCGCACCACAGTTCTCCCTCCAACGAGCTCGCTTCCCGACCTATACCTCCGGAAAACGTGTCCGGGAGCATGCCAGGAGTGTGGGTTGAAGTCCTCGGAGCACGAGACCCGAAGATCGAAAGACTTATGACCAATACGGGGCAAAGGGAAGAAACCGTCGGGGGACCGCTTTTTACCCCAGGACGAGAAAACTGAGTCCGGGGCATTCCCGCTCGCGTTTTCTTGGGACGAGCACCGGAAGTCCTCGAGCTCAGCCCGTTTCCTTCGCTGCAAGTGCATTTCCAGTGGTTTCTGACACCGGACGAGCGTTCGCCACTCGTTGGAAGCTTCGGCCATCTTTTGGACCGTTTTGGGTCGCACCACAGTTCTCCCTCCAACGAGCTCGCTTCCCGACCTATACCTCCGGAAAACGTGTCAGGGAGCATGCCAGGAGTGTGGGTTGAAGTCCTCGGAGCACGAGACCCGAAGATCGAAAGACTTATGAGCAATACGGGGCAAAGGGAAGAAACCGTCGGGGGACCGCTTTTTACCCCAGGACGAGAAAACTGAGTCCGGGGCATTCCCGCTCGCGTTTTCTTGGGACGAGCACCGGAAGTCCTCGAGCTCAGCCCGTTTCCTTCGCTGCAAGTGCATTTCCAGTGGTTTCTGACACCGGACGAGCGTTCGCCACTCGTTGGAAGCTTCGGCCATCTTTTGGACCGTTTTGGGTCGCACCACAGTTCTCCCTCCAACGAGCTCGCTTCCCGACCTATACCTCCGGAAAACGTGTCAGGGAGCATGCCAGGAGTGTGGGTTGAAGTTCTCGGAGCACGAGACCCGAAGATCGAAAGACTTATGACCAATACGGAGCAAAGGGAAGAAACCGTCGGGGGACCGCTTTTTACCCCAGGACGAGAAAACTGAGTCCGGGGCATTCCCGCTCGCGTTTTCTTGGGACGAGCACCGGAAGTCCTCGAGCTCAGCCCGTTTCCTTCGCTGCAAGTGCATTTCCAGTGGTTTCTGACACCGGATGAGCGTTCGCCACTCGTTGGAAGCTTCGGCCATCTTTTGGACCGTTTTGGGTCGCACCACAGTTCTCCCTCCAACGAGCTCGCTTCCCGACCTATACCTCCGGAAAACGTGTCAGGGAGCATGCCAGGAGTGTGGGTTGAAGTCCTCGGAGCACGAGACCCGAAGATCGAAAGACTTATGACCAATACGGAGCAAAGGGAAGAAGCCGTCGGGGGACCGCTTTTTACCCCAGGACGAGAAAACTGAGTCCGGGGCATTCCCGCTCGCGTTTTCTTGGGACGAGCACCGGAAGTCCTCGAGCTCAGCCCGTTTCCTTCGCTGCAAGTGCATTTCCAGTGGTTTCTGACACCGGACGAGCGTTCGCCACTCGTTGGAAGCTTCGGCCATCTTTTGGACCGTTTTGGGTCGCACCACAGTTCTCCCTCCAACGAGCTCGCTTCCCGACCTATACCTCCGGAAAACGTGTCAGGGAGCATGCCAGGAGTGTGGGTTGAAGTCCTCGGAGCACGAGACCCGAAGATCGAAAGACTTATGACCAATACGGAGCAAAGGGAAGAAACCGTCGGGGGACCGCTTTTTACCCCAGGACGAGAAAACTGAGTCCGGGGCATTCCCGCTCGCGTTTTCTTGGGACGAGCACCGGAAGTCCTCGAGCTCAGCCCGTTTCCTTCGCTGCAAGTGCATTTCCAGTGGTTTCTGACACCGGACGAGCGTTCGCCACTCGTTGGAAGCTTCGGCCATCTTTTGGACCGTTTTGGGTCGCACCACAGTTCTCCCTCCAACGAGCTCGCTTCCCGACCTATACCTCCGGAAAACGTGTCAGGGAGCATGCCAGGAGTGTGGGTTGAAGTCCTCGGAGCACGAGACCCGAAGATCGAAAGACTTATGACCAGTACGGAGCAAAGGGAAGAAGCCGTCGGGGGACCGCTTTTTACCCCAGGACGAGAAAACTGAGTCCGGGGCATTCCCGCTCGCGTTTTCTTGGGACGAGCACCGGAAGTCCTCGAGCTCAGCCCGTTTCCTTCGCTGCAAGTGCATTTCCAGTGGTTTCTGACACCGGACGAGCGTTCGCCACTCGTTGGAAGCTTCGGCCATCTTTTGGACCGTTTTGGGTCGCACCACAGTTCTCCCTCCAACGAGCTCGCTTCCCGACCTATACCTCCGGAAAACGTGTCAGGGAGCATGCCAGGAGTGTGGGTTGAAGTCCTCGGAGCACGAGACCCGAAGATCGAAAGACTTATGACCAATACGGAGCAAAGGGATGAAACCGTCGGGGGACCGCTTTTTACCCCAGGACGAGAAAACTGAGTCCGGGGCATTCCCGCTCGCGTTTTCTTGGGACGAGCACCGGAAGTCCTCGAGCTCAGCCCGTTTCCTTCGCTGCAAGTGCATTTCCAGTGGTTTCTGACACCGGACGAGCGTTCGCCACTCGTTGGAAGCTTCGGCCATCTTTTGGACCGTTTTGGGTCGCACCACAGTTCTCCCTCCAACGAGCTCGCTTCCCGACCTATACCTCCGGAAAACGTGTCAGGGAGCATGCCAGGAGTGTGGGTTGAAGTCCTCGGAGCACGAGACCCGAAGATCGAAAGACTTATGACCAATACGGAGCAAAGGGAAGAAACCGTCGGGGGACCGCTTTTTTACCCCAGGACGAGAAAACTGAGTCCGGGGCATTCCCGCTCGCGTTTTCTTGGGACGAGCACCGGAAGTCCTCGAGCTCAGCCCGTTTCCTTCGCTGCAAGTGCATTTCCAGTGGTTTCTGACACCGGACGAGCGTTCGCCACTCGTTGGAAGCTTCGGCCATCTTTTGGACCGTTTTGGGTCGCACCACAGTTCTCCCTCCAACGAGCTCGCTTCCCGACCTATACCTCCGGAAAACGTGTCAGGGAGCATGCCAGGAGTGTGGGTTGAAGTCCTCGGAGCACGAGACCCGAAGATCGAAAGACTTATGACCAATACGGAGCAAAGGGAAGAAACCGTCGGGGGACCGCTTTTTACCCCAGGACGAGAAAACTGAGTCCGGGGCATTCCCGCTCGCGTTTTCTTGGGACGAGCACCGGAAGTCCTCGAGCTCAGCCCGTTTCCTTCGCTGCAAGTGCATTTCCAGTGGTTTCTGACACCGGACGAGCGTTCGCCACTCGTTGGAAGCTTCGGCCATCTTTTGGACCGTTTTGGGTCGCACCACAGTTCTCCCTCCAACGAGCTCGCTTCCCGACCTATACCTCCGGAAAACGTGTCAGGGAGCATGCCAGGAGTGTGGGTTGAAGTCCTCGGAGCACGAGACCCGAAGATCGAAAGACTTATGACCAATACGGAGCAAAGGGAAGAAACCGTCGGGGGACCGCTTTTTACCCCAGGACGAGAAAACTGAGTCCGGGGCATTCCCGCTCGCGTTTTCTTGGGACGAGCACCGGAAGTCCTCGAGCTCAGCCCGTTTCCTTCGCTGCAAGTGCATTTCCAGTGGTTTCTGACACCGGACGAGCGTTCGCCACTCGTTGGAAGCTTCGGCCATCTTTTGGACCGTTTTGGGTCGCACCACAGTTCTCCCTCCAACGAGCTCGCTTCCCGACCTATACCTCCGGAAAACGTGTCAGGGAGCATGCCAGGAGTGTGGGTTGAAGTCCTCGGAGCACGAGACCCGAAGATCGAAAGACTTATGACCAATACGGAGCAAAGGGAAGAAACCGTCGGGGGACCGCTTTTTACCCCAGGACGAGAAAACTGAGTCCGGGGCATTCCCGCTCGCGTTTTCTTGGGACGAGCACCGGAAGTCCTCGAGCTCAGCCCGTTTCCTTCGCTGCAAGTGCATTTCCAGTGGTTTCTGACACCGGACGAGCGTTCGCCACTCGTTGGAAGCTTCGGCCATCTTTTGGACCGTTTTGGGTCGCACCACAGTTCTCCCTCCAACGAGCTCGCTTCCCGACCTATACCTCCGGAAAACGTGTCAGGGAGCATGCCAGGAGTGTGGGTTGAAGTCCTCGGAGCACGAGACCCGAAGATCGAAAGACTTATGACCAATACGGAGCAAAGGGAAGAAACCGTCGGGGGACCGCTTTTTACCCCAGGACGAGAAAACTGAGTCCGGGGCATTCCCGCTCGCGTTTTCTTGGGACGAGCACCGGAAGTCCTCGAGCTCAGCCCGTTTCCTTCGCTGCAAGTGCATTTCCAGTGGTTTCTGACACCGGACGAGCGTTCGCCACTCGTTGGAAGCTTCGGCCATCTTTTGGACCGTTTTGGGTCGCACCACAGTTCTCCCTCCAACGAGCTCGCTTCCCGACCTATACCTCCGGAAAACGTGTCAGGGAGCATGCCAGGAGTGTGGGTTGAAGTCCTCGGAGCACGAGACCCGAAGATCGAAAGACTTATGACCAATACGGAGCAAAGGGAAGAAACCATCGGGGGACCGCTTTTTACCCCAGGACGAGAAAACTGAGTCCGGGGCATTCCCGCTCGCGTTTTCTTGGGACGAGCACCGGAAGTCCTCGAGCTCAGCCCGTTTCCTTCGCTGCAAGTGCATTTCCAGTGGTTTCTGACACCGGACGAGCGTTCGCCACTCGTTGGAAGCTTCGGCCATCTTTTGGACCGTTTTGGGTCGCACCACAGTTCTCCCTCCAACGAGCTCGCTTCCCGACCTATACCTCCGGAAAACGTGTCAGGGAGCATGCCAGGAGTGTGGGTTGAAGTCCTCGGAGCACGAGACCCGAAGATCGAAAGACTTATGACCAATACGGAGCAAAGGGAAGAAACCGTCGGGGGACCGCTTTTTACCCCAGGACGAGAAAACTGAGTCCGGGGCATTCCCGCTCGCGTTTTCTTGGGACGAGCACCGGAAGTCCTCGAGCTCAGCCCGTTTCCTTCGCTGCAAGTGCATTTCCAGTGGTTTCTGACACCGGACGAGCGTTCGCCACTCGTTGGAAGCTTCGGCCATCTTTTGGACCGTTTTGGGTCGCACCACAGTTCTCCCTCCAACGAGCTCGCTTCCCGACCTATACCTCCGGAAAACGTGTCAGGGAGCATGCCAGGAGTGTGGGTTGAAGTCCTCGGAGCACGAGACCCGAAGATCGAAAGACTTATGACCAATACGGAGCAAAGGGAAGAAACCGTCGGGGGACCGCTTTTTACCCCAGGACGAGAAAACTGAGTCCGGGGCATTCCCCGCTCGCGTTTTCTTGGGACGAGCACCGGAAGTCCTCGAGCTCAGCCCGTTTCCTTCGCTGCAAGTGCATTTCCAGTGGTTTCTGACACCGGACGAGCGTTCGCCACTCGTTGGAAGCTTCGGCCATCTTTTGGACCGTTTTGGGTCGCACCACAGTTCTCCCTCCAACGAGCTCGCTTCCCGACCTATACCTCCGGAAAACGTGTCAGGGAGCATGCCAGGAGTGTGGGTTGAAGTCCTCGGAGCACGAGACCCGAAGATCGAAAGACTTATGACCAATACGGAGCAAAGGGAAGAAACCGTCGGGGGACCGCTTTTTACCCCAGGACGAGAAAACTGAGTCCGGGGCATTCCCGCTCGCGTTTTCTTGGGGACGAGCACCGGAAGTCCTCGAGCTCAGCCCGTTTCCTTCGCTGCAAGTGCATTTCCAGTGGTTTCTGACACCGGACGAGCGTTCGCCACTCGTTGGAAGCTTCGGCCATCTTTTGGACCGTTTTGGGTCGCACCACAGTTCTCCCTCCAACGAGCTCGCTTCCCGACCTATACCTCCGGAAAACGTGTCAGGGAGCATGCCAGGAGTGTGGGTTGAAGTCCTCGGAGCACGAGACCCGAAGATCGAAAGACTTATGACCAATACGGAGCAAAGGGAAGAAACCGTCGGGGGACCGCTTTTTACCCCAGGACGAGAAAACTGAGTCCGGGGGCATTCCCGCTCGCGTTTTCTTGGGACGAGCACCGGAAGTCCTCGAGCTCAGCCCGTTTCCTTCGCTGCAAGTGCATTTCCAGTGGTTTCTGACACCGGACGAGCGTTCGCCACTCGTTGGAAGCTTCGGCCATCTTTTGGACCGTTTTGGGTCGCACCACAGTTCTCCCTCCAACGAGCTCGCTTCCCGACCTATACCTCCGGAAAACGTGTCAGGGTGCATGCCAGGAGTGTGGGTTGAAGTCCTCGGAGCACGAGACCCGAAGATCGAAAGACTTATGACCAATACGGAGCAAAGGGAAGAAGCCGTCGGGGGACCGCTTTTTACCCCAGGACGAGAAAACTGAGTCCGGGGCATTCCCGCTCGCGTTTTCTTGGGACGAGCACCGGAAGTCCTCGAGCTCAGCCCGTTTCCTTCGCTGCAAGTGCATTTCCAGTGGTTTCTGACACCGGACGAGCGTTCGCCACTCGTTGGAAGCTTCGGCCATCTTTTGGACCGTTTTGGGTCGCACCACAGTTCTCCCTCCAACGAGCTCGCTTCCCGACCTATACCTCCGGAAAACGTGTCAGGGAGCATGCCAGGAGTGTGGGTTGAAGTCCTCGGAGCACGAGACCCGAAGATCGAAAGACTTATGACGAATACGGAGCAAAGGGAAGAAACCGTCGGGGGACCGCTTTTTACCCCAGGACGAGAAAACTGAGTCCGGGGCATTCCCGCTCGCGTTTTCTTGGGACGAGCACCGGAAGTCCTCGAGCTCAGCCCGTTTCCTTCGCTGCAAGTGCATTTCAGTGGTTTCTGACACCGGACGAGCGTTCGCCACTCGTTGGAAGCTTCGGCCATCTTTTGGACCGTTTTGGGTCGCACCACAGTTCTCCCTCCAACGAGCTCGCTTCCCGACCTATACCTCCGGAAAACGTGTCAGGGAGCATGCCAGGAGTGTGGGTTGAAGTCCTCGGAGCACGAGACCCGAAGATCGAAAGACTTATGACGAATACGGAGCAAAGGGAAGAAACCGTCGGGGGACCGCTTTTTACCCCAGGACGAGAAAACTGAGTCCGGGGCATTCCCGCTCGCGTTTTCTTGGGACGAGCACCGGAAGTCCTCGAGCTCAGCCCGTTTCCTTCGCTGCAAGTGCATTTCCAGTGGTTTCTGACACCGGACGAGCGTTCGCCACTCGTTGGAAGCTTCGGCCATCTTTTGGACCGTTTTGGGTCGCACCACAGTTCTCCCTCCAACGAGCTCGCTTCCCGACCTATACCTCCGGAAACGTGTCAGGGAGCATGCCAGGAGTGTGGGTTGAAGTCCTCGGAGCACGAGACCCGAAGATCGAAAGACTTATGACCAATACGGAGCAAAGGGAAGAAACCGTCGGGGGACCGCTTTTTACCCCAGGACGAGAAAACTGAGTCCGGGGCATTCCCGCTCGCGTTTTCTTGGGACGAGCACCGGAAGTCCTCGAGCTCAGCCCGTTTCCTTCGCTGCAAGTGCATTTCCAGTGGTTTCTGACACCGGACGAGCGTTCGCCACTCGTTGGAAGCTTCGGCCATCTTTTGGACCGTTTTGGGTCGCACCACAGTTCTCCCTCCAACGAGCTCGCTTCCCGACCTATACCTCCGGAAAACGTGTCAGGGAGCATGCCAGGAGTGTGGGTTGAAGTCCTCGGAGCACGAGACCCGAAGATCGAAAGACTTATGACCAATACGGAGCAAAGGGAAGAAACCGTCGGGGGACCGCTTTTTACCCCAGGACGAGAAAACTGAGTCCGGGGCATTCCCGCTCGCGTTTTCTTGGGACGAGCACCAGAAGTCCTCGAGCTCAGCCCGTTTCCTTCGCTGCAAGTGCATTTCCAGTGGTTTCTGACACCGGACGAGCGTTCGCCACTCGTTGGAAGCTTCGGCCATCTTTTGGACCGTTTTGGGTCGCACCACAGTTCTCCCTCCAACGAGCTCGCTTCCCGACCTATACTTCCGGAAAACGTGTCAGGGAGCATGCCAGGAGTGTGGGTTGAAGTCCTCGGAGCACGAGACCCGAAGATCGAAAGACTTATGACCAATACGGAGCAAAGGGAAGAAAACCATCGGGGGACCGCTTTTTACCCCAGGACGAGAAAACTGAGTCCGGGGCATTCCCGCTCGCGTTTTCTTGGGACGAGCACCGGAAGTCCTCGAGCTCAGCCCGTTTCCTTCGCTGCAAGTGCATTTCCAGTGGTTTCTGACACCCGGACGAGCGTTCGCCACTCGTTGGAAGCTTCGGCCATCTTTTGGACCGTTTTGGGTCGCACCACAGTTCTCCCTCCAACGAGCTCGCTTCCCGACCTATACCTCCGGAAAACGTGTCAGGGAGCATGCCAGGAGTGTGGGTTGAAGTCCTCGGAGCACGAGACCGAAGATCGAAAGACTTATGACCAATACGGAGCAAAGGGAAGAAACCGTCGGGGGACCGCTTTTTACCCCAGGACGAGAAAACTGAGTCCGGGGCATTCCCGCTCGCGTTTTCTTGGGACGAGCACCGGAAGTCCTCGAGCTCAGCCCGTTTCCTTCGCTGCAAGTGCATTTCCAGTGGTTTCTGACACCGGACGAGCGTTCGCCACTCGTTGGAAGCTTCGGCCATCTTTTGGACCGTTTTGGGTCGCACCACAGTTCTCCCTCCAACGAGCTCGCTTCCCGACCTATACCTCCGGAAAACGTGTCAGGGAGCATGCCAGGAGTGTGGGTTGAAGTCCTCGGAGCACGAGACCCGAAGATCGAAAGACTTATGACCAATACGGAGCAAAGGGAAGAAACCGTCGGGGGACCGCTTTTTACCCCAGGACGAGAAAACTGAGTCCGGGGCATTCCCGCTCGCGTTTTCTTGGGACGAGCACCGGAAGTCCTCGAGCTCAGCCCGTTTCCTTCGCTGCAAGTGCATTTCCAGTGGTTTCTGACTCCGGACGAGCGTTCGCCACTCGTTGGAAGCTTCGGCCATCTTTTGGACCGTTTTGGGTCGCACCACAGTTCTCCCTCCAACGAGCTCGCTTCCCGACCTATACCTCCGGAAAACGTGTCAGGGAGCATGCCAGGAGTGTGGGTTGAAGTCCTCGGAGCACGAGACCCGAAGATCGAAAGACTTATGACCAATACGGAGCAAAGGGAAGAAACCGTCGGGGGACCGCTTTTTACCCCAGGACGAGAAAACTGAGTCCGGGGCATTCCCGCTCGCGTTTTCTTGGGACGAGCACCGGAAGTCCTCGAGCTCAGCCCGTTTCCTTCGCTGCAAGTGCATTTCCAGTGGTTTCTGACACCGGACGAGCGTTCGCCACTCGTTGGAAGCTTCGGCCATCTTTTGGACCGTTTTGGGTCGCACCACAGTTCTCCCTCCAACGAGCTCGCTTCCCGACCTATACCTCCGGAAACGTGTCAGGGAGCATGCCAGGAGTGTGGGTTGAAGTCCTCGGAGCACGAGACCCGAAGATCGAAAGACTTATGACCAATACGGAGCAAAGGGAAGAAACCGTCGGGGGACCGCTTTTTACCCCAGGACGAGAAAACTGAGTCCGGGGCATTCCCGCTCGCGTTTTCTTGGGACGAGCACCGGAAGTCCTCGAGCTCAGCCCGTTTCCTTCGCTGCAAGTGCATTTCCAGTGGTTTCTGACACCGGACGAGCGTTCGCCACTCGTTGGAAGCTTCGGCCATCTTTTGGACCGTTTTGGGTCGCACCACAGTTCTCCCTCCAACGAGCTCGCTTCCCGACCTATACCTCCGGAAAACGGTGTCAGGGTGCATGCCAGGAGTGTGGGTTGAAGTCCTCGGAGCACGAGACCCGAAGATCGAAAGACTTATGACCAATACGGAGCAAAGGGAAGAAACCGTCGGGGGACCGCTTTTTACCCCAGGACGAGAAAACTGAGTCCGGGGCATTCCCGCTCGCGTTTTCTTGGGACGAGCACCGGAAGTCCTCGAGCTCAGCCCGTTTCCTTCGCTGCAAGTGCATTTCCAGTGGTTTCTGACACCGGACGAGCGTTCGCCACTCGTTGGAAGCTTCGGCCATCTTTTGGACCGTTTTGGGTCGCACCACAGTTCTCCCTCCAACGAGCTCGCTTCCCGACCTATACCTCCGGAAAACGTGTCAGGGAGCATGCCAGGAGTGTGGGTTGAAGTCCTCGGAGCACGAGACCCGAAGATCGAAAGACTTATGACCAATACGGAGCAAAGGGAAGAAACCGTCGGGGGACCGCTTTTTACCCCAGGACGAGAAAACTGAGTCCGGGGCATTCCCGCTCGCGTTTTCTTGGGACGAGCACCGGAAGTCCTCGAGCTCAGCCCGTTTCCTTCGCTGCAAGTGCATTTCCAGTGGTTTCTGACACCGGACGAGCGTTCGCCACTCGTTGGAAGCTTCGGCCATCTTTTGGACCGTTTTGGGTCGCACCACAGTTCTCCCTCCAACGAGCTCGCTTCCCGACCTATACCTCCGGAAAACGTGTCAGGGAGCATGCCAGGAGTGTGGGTTGAAGTCCTCGGAGCACGAGACCCGAAGATCGAAAGACTTATGACCAATACGGAGCAAAGGGAAGAAGCCGTCGGGGGACCGCTTTTTACCCCAGGACGAGAAAACTGAGTCCGGGGCATTCCCGCTCGCGTTTTCTTGGGACGAGCACCGGAAGTCCTCGAGCTCAGCCCGTTTCCTTCGCTGCAAGTGCATTTCCAGTGGTTTCTGACACCGGACGAGCGTTCGCCACTCGTTGGAAGCTTCGGCCATCTTTTGGACCGTTTTGGGTCGCACCACAGTTCTCCCTCCAACGAGCTCGCTTCCGACCTATACCTCCGGAAAAACGGTGTCAGGGAGCATGCCAGGAGTGTGGGTTGAAGTCCTCGGAGCACGAGACCCGAAGATCGAAAGACTTATGACCAATACGGAGCAAAGGGAAGAAACCGTCGGGGGACCGCTTTTTACCCCAGGACGAGAAAACTGAGTCCGGGGCATTCCCGCTCGCGTTTTCTTGGGACGAGCACCGGAAGTCCTCGAGCTCAGCCCGTTTCCTTCGCTGCAAGTGCATTTCCAGTGGTTTCTGACACCGGACGAGCGTTCGCCACTCGTTGGAAGCTTCGGCCATCTTTTGGACCGTTTTGGGTCGCACCACAGTTCTCCCTCCAACGAGCTCGCTTCCCGACCTATACCTCCGGAAAACGTGTCAGGGAGCATGCCAGGAGTGTGGGTTGAAGTCCTCGGAGCACGAGACCCGAAGATCGAAAGACTTATGACCAATACGGAGCAAAGGGAAGAAACCGTCGGGGGACCGCTTTTTACCCCAGGACGAGAAAACTGAGTCCGGGGCATTCCCGCTCGCGTTTTCTTGGGACGAGCACCGGAAGTCCTCGAGCTCAGCCCGTTTCCTTCGCTGCAAGTGCATTTCCAGTGGTTTCTGACACCGGACGAGCGTTCGCCACTCGTTGGAAGCTTCGGCCATCTTTTGGACCGTTTTTGGGTCGCACCACAGTTCTCCCTCCAACGAGCTCGCTTCCCGACCTATACCTCCGGAAAACGTGTCAGGGAGCATGCCAGGAGTGTGGGTTGAAGTCCTCGGAGCACGAGACCCGAAGATCGAAAGACTTATGACCAATACGGAGCAAAGGGAAGAAACCGTCGGGGGACCGCTTTTTACCCCAGGACGAGAAAACTGAGTCCGGGGCATTCCCGCTCGCGTTTTCTTGGGACGAGCACCGGAAGTCCTCGAGCTCAGCCCGTTTCCTTCGCTGCAAGTGCATTTCCAGTGGTTTCTGACACCGGACGAGCGTTCGCCACTCGTTGGAAGCTTCGGCCATCTTTTGGACCGTTTTGGGTCGCACCACAGTTCTCCCTCCAACGAGCTCGCTTCCCGACCTATACCTCCGGAAAACGTGTCAGGGTGCATGCCAGGAGTGTGGGTTGAAGTCCTCGGAGCACGAGACCCGAAGATCGAAAGACTTATGACCAATAC